>NW_028258320.1:49607196-49758712 GCF_053883595.1 Heterocephalus glaber | reverse complement strand
TGCCTGTGCCCTCTGGCCTCACTCCTAACCTTGCTCTATCCTTCTACTTACCTATTCCTCCCTCTCCAACTCCTTCTAAGTCCCCATCCTGAAGGGTAAAGTTACTATATTGAAGCATTTATTCACTATAAACATATGTTGGCTTAGTCCTTGATTTTGATTTAATTCACACAGTTAAAGGTGATAGATTAATAACTACCACAAATTGTCTTTTCTAAGAGGTACTTGATGCTATTGTGTTGCTGATTGTATCACTTGGGCTAAGGTGTTGTGATTGATCTAATCAGTTGTCCTTCCTGTTGTAATGAAGATGAGATAGCCT
The DNA here is from genome assembly GCF_053883595.1 of Heterocephalus glaber. NCBI lineage: Eukaryota > Metazoa > Chordata > Mammalia > Rodentia > Bathyergidae > Heterocephalus > Heterocephalus glaber. The sequence continues at coordinate 49,758,390 of NW_028258320.1, read as the reverse complement.
CAGTGACATTAGAGACTCAAAACCTAAAGACCAGCTATATCTGGAAGACACCTCTGAGAAGCAATCATTCCATAAGTGTTCTAAAGACATCAACAAGATACTTACAATAAACAACTTCAAAATATCAACCCAGAAATTAAACCAAGGACAGTACCAAAAACAAAAATGAGAAGACATTTAAGTTAACGCACAAACTCAGACTTCCACCCAACAAAAGGCAAATTCTGGAGGAAACGAGGTGGAAAAGTCTGATAATCAACCACCTGAACAACCTGAACTGATAGCACAAGAAGTAACAAAACAGATGATTGAGGCTCTAGAAAAATACAAAACAGAAATAATCTCCCAGATAACTATAGAGATGGTGAGTAGAGTGAAAGACATGATTAGAGGCTCTAGAACAGAAACAGATAAAAAAAAATAGATGAGCTCAGAAACATGCTGGAAGCCATGAATGCCCAGCATAAGAAAGAAATGGAAACCATGACTGCCCAACATAAGAAAGAAATGGAATCCATGAAACGGATTCAAACAGATATCCAGGAGATGAAAAACTCCATTGAAAGCATGCAGAGCAGATTATGGGAATCTGAAGATAGAATATCAGATATAGAAGACAGGATTGTGGTTAAGGACCATGAAAACAGAGATCTCTTCAAAATACAAAGGGACCACAAGAAATCAATCCAACAGCTGCTAGATGATGCAAAGAAGAATAACATAAGACTGACAGGAGTCCATGAAAAAACCAGGAGAAAGTACAATTGACTTAAAAAGCAGTTCACAGAAGTAATAGTAGAAAACTTCCCAGACAGAGGTGGAGAATTGGACATACAGATAAGTGAGGCATATAGAACTCCAACTAGCCATGATCAAAAAAATCTACATCTAGACATATAATAGTCAAGATCCCAGAAACCCAACAGAAGAACAAAATCCTACAGGCAGTTAGAGAAAAGAAAAAATCACCTACAAAGGAAAGCCCGTCAGAATCATGGCAGATTTCTCAACACAAACCCTCAAATCAAGGAGAGCCTGGAGTGAAGTATTTCAAGCCCTAAAAGAAAATAACTTCCAACCTAGACTGTTGTATCCTGCAAAATTATCTTTCAAAATTGATGGGGAAATTAGATACTTCCACGACAAAGAACACCTGAGAAATTTCATGAACACCAAACCAGCAGTCCAAACAATTCTAAGCAATATCCTAGAAAAAGACAATGAAGGTCACAACTCCATGAGGCCCAACAGAGGGAAGCCACCAGGCAAGGTAAGATACTAAAGGGAAAGGGGGAAAAAATAAGAAAAAAAAGAGCCAACAACGGCAAACATCATGACAAGGATGAGTCAATATCTATCAATTATAACTATCAATGTTAATGGCCTCAATTCACCAATCAAAAGAAATAGACTGACAGAATGGATTAAGAAGCAAAATCCAGCAATATGCTGTATACAAGAAACACACCTAACTCAAAAAGAAATTCATAGACTGAAAGTAAAAGGATGGAAAACAGTTCTCCACACCACAGGAACCCAGAAAAAAGCAGGGGTAGCAATCTTATTGGCAGACCAAGTAGATTTCAAACCAAAACTGATTAAGAGAGACAAAGATGGCCACTACATCCTTGTGAAGGGAACAATCCAAGAGGAAGAGATGACAATCATAAATATATAGGCACCAAATATGAATGCCCCCAACTATATAAAACAAATATTAATGGACATGAAAAACCAAGTAAGCACTAATACAGTTGTAGTGGGGGACTTCAATACCCCACTATCACAAATAGACAGATCATCTTGACAAAAAATTAACAATGAAACTCTAGAACTGAACCAAACTATTTTGAACAAATGGATTTAATAGATGTTTACAGAGTGTTCCAACCCACAAAATCATAATACACATTCTTTTCAGGTGCACATGGGCCATTCTCCAAAATAGACCACATCTAGCTCATAGGGCATGTCTAAGCAAATGTAAAAGAATTGAAGGTACCCCCTGTATATTATCAGACCATAGTGCAATAAAATTGGAAATCAATAACATAAGAAACAGCAAAACTCCCACAAACACATGGAAATTGAATAACAGCCTCCTGAACAACCAATAGGTCACAGAGAAAATTAAAGAACAAATTAGACAGTTTCTACAAATAAATGATAATGCCAGTACATCAAACAGGAATCTATGGGACACAATGAAAGCAGCTCTACATGAGAAATTCATAGCAGTGAATGCCCATATTAGGAAAACAGAGAGAACTGAGATAAATAACCTAATGCAGAACCTCAAGCTCCTAGAAAAAGAAGAGCATAACAAACCCAAAGCTCATACAAGAGAGGAAATTATAAAAATCAGAGCAGAAATCAATGCAATGGAGACTAAGAGAATGATACAAAAAAATCAATGAATCAAAGAGTTGGTTTTTTTGAAAGAATAAATAAAATCAATAAACCTTTAGCCAAACTTATCAAAACAAAGGAAAGAAAAGGCTCAAATTCATGCAATTAAGAATGAAAAAGGTGAAGTCACAACAGACCCAGCAGAAATCCAGAGGATCATCAATACCTACTTTGAGAACCTGTACTCTAATAAAATGGGAAACACAGAATAAATGGACAGATTCCTAGATACATATGAATTACCAAAGTTAAATGAAGAAGATATAGAAATTCTAAACCCCAATTACAATGAGTGAAATTGAAAATGTAATAAAAAATTTACTAACAAAGAAAAGCCCAGGTCCTGATGGCTTCACTGCTGAATTCTACAAGACATTTAAAGAAGAACTATCACCATTACTCTTTAAACTCATCAAGGAAATTGAAAGGGAAGCAAGGCTTCCAAATTCATTCCTGGAAGCAAGTGTGACTTTGATTCCAAAACCAGGGAAAGACACAAGCCAAAAAGAGAACTACAGGCCAATCTCCCTAATGAACATCAATGCAAAAATCCTCAACAAGATACTGGCAAACAGAGTACAGAAAGTCATCAAGAAGATCATAGACCCTGACCAAGTTGGATTTTTCACAGGGATGCAAGGATGGTTCAACATTCATAAATCAATAAATGTAATACTATATTAACAAAGTCAAGGACAAAAACTATATGATCATCTCAATAGATGCAGAAAAGGCATTCGACCAAATCCAACACCCATTCATGATAAAAATCCAACAGAAAATTGGAATAGAAGGTCTTTATCTCAACCTGATTGACGCTAACTATGAAAAACCAACAGCCGACATCATACTAAATGGTCAAAAACTGAAAACTTTCACACTAAAATCAAGAACAAGACAAGGATGCCCACTATCACCACTCCTGTTCAATATAGTTCTGGAAACATTAGCCACAGCAATTAGAAAAGAGAAAGGAATCAAAGGAATAAAGATAGGAAAGGAAAAAGTTAAACTGTCATTATTTGCTGACGATATGATACTTTACCTAGAAGACTCAAAAAACTTGGCCAAAAGACTTCTAGACTTAATTGTCAGATTCAGTAGAGTAGCTGGATATAAGGTCAACACTCAAAAAACAATAGCCTTCTTATGCACAAATAGCAGACTCACTGAGAGAGAAATTAGGGAAACAATTCCTTTTATAATAGCATCCCCAAAAATGAAATATCTAGGAATCAATCTAACAAAGGAAGCAAAAGACCTCTACACTGAAAACTACAGCAATCTGAAAAAGGAGATCGAGGAGGATATAAGAAAATGGAAAGACATCCCTTGTTCCTGGGTAGGAAGAACCAATATAGTGAAAATGACCATACTTCCAAAACTACTATATAGATTTAATGCAATGCCGATTGAAATTCCAACAATATACTTCACAGAACTAGAGAAAACCATCCAAAAATTCATTTGGAACCAGAAGAGACCTAGAATAGCAAAAGAAATTCTAGGCAACAGAGACATGGCTGGGGGTATCATAATCCCCAACTTGAAACTATACTACAAAGCTACTGTGATAAAATAAAAACAGCATGATACTGGCAAAGAAATAGACATGAGGATCAGCGGAATAGATTGGAAGATGCAGAAATAACTTCAGACATACGCAGCTGCCTCATCTTTGACAAAGGAGCCAGCCACCCTCTTTGGAGGAAAGATAGCCTATTTAACAAATCGTGTTGGAAAAACTGGATTTTAACCTGCCAAAGATTAAAACTAGACCCATACCTATCACCATGCACTAAACTAAAATTGAAGTGGATTAAAGATCTAAATATTAAGACAGAAACACTAAACTTGCTGGAAGATAAGTTAGGTAGAACTCTTGAAGACACTGGCATAGGAAAAGACTTTATGAACAAAACCTCAGTAGCACAAGAACTAGCACAAAGAATCAACAACTGGGATCTCATCTTATTGAAAAGCTTCTGCACTGCAAGAGAAATGACCAACAGAGCTAAGAGACAACCTACAATATGGGAAAAAATTTTTAACAGTTGTACCTCAAAGGACTACTACCTAGAATATATAAAGAACTGAAAAAAATCAGACCCCCCAAATTCAAAGACCTAATTCAAAAATGGGCATCCGAAATGAACAGACATTTCTCAGTCAAAGTAAAAGCAGCAAATAAATATAGGAAAAAATGTTCAACATCACTGGTCATTCGAGAGATGCAGATGAAATTAACACTGAGATTCCACCTCACCCCAGAAAGAGTGGCTGCTATCAAGAAATCAACCAATAACAAATGCTGGTGGGGGTGTGGGGAGAAAGGAACCCTTCTCCATTGTTGGTGGGAGTGCAGGCTGGTGCAACCACTGTGGAAATCAGTATGGAGGTACCTCAAAGAACTCAGGCTAGAGGTCCCATTTGACCCAGCTAGTCCCCTGCTGGGTATCTTCCCAAAAGAATTCAAAGAATCATACCACAGTGATATATGTGCACCCATGTTTATAGAGGCACAGTTTGTAATAGCTAAAGCTTGGAAAGAGCCCAAGTGCCCACCAACTGGAAACTGGATAAAGATGTGGTTTTTTAATAAATGGAGTACTACTCAGCCATAAAGAATGAGAAACTAGAGACATTTATGGCTAAATGGATGCATATTGAGGCCATACTCTTAAGTGAAATAAATAGGATACACATGTGTAAATACTGAATAGTTTCTCTAGTGTGAGAAACTGAAAGTGTAAATAAGGATGAAAATGATTAAAATGAATAACTGATAATTTGAAATAGGAAAAGGTCCAAAGGTGTAGGGGTGGTGGGAGGGGAAGGGGAAAGGAAAGAAGGGAAAGGAAAAATTATGAGAAAAGAAAAAAAATGGAAATGAAATCTATGTAAATAGGGAAGGGTGGAGCGGATAAAGGGCGCACAGGTAATGGGGAAAAAAATAAGAACCAAGATACATCATGTACAGGTACAAGCACCCAATGATAAATGTAAAGGTATTGTATACCTAAAATGTATCAATAAAAGAATTTAAGGGAAAAAAAAGAGGCAGAAGATTTGGTAGCTACTAAAAATTTGGGGAAAAAAAGTTGCTAAGCAAAATTTATGCAGGGGAGATGAAGCTGTGGTCCAGAGAGTATTCTAGTCTTACTGGCAAAACATAATTTGAAATTGAGACACAAAATCTCTGAACAAGAGTTTCATGAAATATTTGGATTAAATGTTGATGCTTTCAAGATTTGAACTTTGGCTATCTTCTTTTATGACTTTATATTCTTTCCCACCACATTTTCATCTTGTCAAGAGAGACTGGAAGAGAAGAACAGGTGTTTAAGCCTTCAAGGTGGAAAGGAAGACCCTGAGCAGCTTTTCAGCTAAGGTGTCATTCCCTTCCTCACATGCACATGACCTGTCTATGAACATGCTTTTCATGTTTTTATTTCCAAAGAAATATTTAAAGGAGTCTGTGTGGCTAATCAAAATTAAGTATTGGTGGGCCAGGGATTTAGCTCAGTGGCACTGCACCTGCCTCACAAGCACAAGGTTGTGAGTTCAATTCCCAGTACAAAAAAAAAAAAAATTAAGTATTGGGATCAGTTATAATTTTTTCTCTTAGAATTAATGCACATGTTTACTAAAAGGATTTTTGTTGGTGATACCTGAAATATTCTGCTTACCTTCTTATATACAGAAGCCATGATGGTTGTCCGTACACTCATTCCCATGATGAAACACATTTGAAAGTAAGACTGAAGGCAGAGAGATTGGATGAGACTCACGACAAATAAGAGGATGACATAGATATATCCAGTCCACACATATGCGTCTTTGTCACTCGCAAAGGCAATTAACCATCTGCCAAAGTAAAACCAAGTAAGTGATGCTAACTAGGCCTCTAGGGCTCCATATACATAGCCAAAATGACCAGAATTGTCCAATGCATTTGGAAGATCTAAGTTCCATAATCTTGACAATGTTCTTGTTTTTATGTGGATATAGGCAGCATGGGCTTAAGACAAACAATCTATAGTTTCTGGAATGGATAATGAAAGAAATGCTGCATGTAGCTAGCACTGTGGTGCTTTGGACCTGTCATGTCTTGCTTCTTGGTAAAAGAAGTTGTTTGGGCCAAGTTGATTATTTCTAGGCAATGCAAGCCTGAAAATTAGGACATGTTTCCAACAAGAGTTAAAAGGGTTTCTTTGGTGGTGATTTATTCCAGATCATGGTACATTGCAAAGTTTTGTTATAATTAGCCTGAACCTCTTATGGAAGGCTCTGACTGGAGAGAAGTTACCCTCTCCATGTATGCTGCCCACTGCTTGGATGTGCCTCAGACACAGCTCAGTTTAACAAGTAAAAGGCCTAACAATATGTAAGTATGTGGCTTAAATGGGGTGGAGGGAGGGGACCCTGAAAAAGAGGGATTAGATTTTGAAAAATGCCCTGTGTGCTCTTCATGAACACAAAGCTGTAAAGTGGAAGAAAATTATGAGCATTTTTAAAAATGGGTATTTATAAAAACTCTTGCCTGCATATACAAGGGGCAAAAAGGAAGGTGGCAGAGTAGGCCCTGAAAAAACAACCTAAGCCTTGGGTACTCACTTCAGCAGCTGAGGATTCAGAAACAAAGAGATATCATGCACTAGTTTTATTATGAATGATTTCAGAAGCACCATGTAGAAGGTTTTGAAGAGGGCCTTGGTCAGCCAGGATTTGGGAAAGTGTTTTGTAGTCCTAGACTTCTTTTTCTTTATAGTTTCTTCCTGGGCACAGAAGAAAAACAACAGGGTTAACAGAGTTGTGTGGTATAAGACTTTGTTCCTGCTCTGAACAGCTGCAGTATTCTAGCAGAGTCTGTGAGGCTTGTTGTCTTCTTTGTATAGACTTTAATCTTCTCTTTACCTCCTCAGTGCTATTTACTCTCTCTCTCCTTTCTAACTGATACTGAAATCTATTTTTGAGTAGAAAACCAAACTGGTAAAAATATCACATAGAAACAAAGAACAAGCCAGACATGATGGCCCCCACCTATAATCCCAGCACTCTGGGAGGGTGAGATAGGAGGATTGCAAGTTTCAGGCCAACTCAAGCCACTTAGCAACTTAGCAAGACCCTGTCCCAAAACAGAAAATTAAGAAAGGATTAGGAATGTAGCTCAATGTGGCAGTACTGAGAAAAAAAAAAAAAGGAAGAAAGAAAGAGAGAGACAAAGAAAAGAAGATTCTGAGTGTTCTTTTCTTGTTTGTGATTGTTGGAGTATGTTCTGGGTTGAATTGTACTCCCCTTCCAAAAAATTTGAAGTCCTAACCTTTTGTACTGTAGGTTGTGCCCTTATTTGAAAATAGGATGTTTGCAGGTGTAATGAGGTCATTAGGGTGGGCAATAATATAATATGATTGGTGTCCTTATAAGAAGAGAACAGAAGAGACAGACATAGACAGAAGATGGCCATGTAAAACCAGGGATGGAAATTGAAATGATCCATCTACAAGCCAAGGAATGCCCAGGATTTCTGCCAAACACTAGTGGGTAAGAGAAGGTTTTTTCCCTACATGTTTCAAAGGGAAAATGACCCTGCTGATTGCTTGATTTCAAACTTTTGGCTTCCTGATCTGTGAGCCATAAATTGTATGTTTGTGTGTGTATGTATGTGTGTGTGCATGTGTATGTGTATGTGTGTGTGTTCATACGTGTGTACAAATGCATGTGATCAAAGCCAGGCCCTCTAACATACTAAGCAGATGCTTTGCCATTGAGCTACATCCCCAGCCTCTGTAGTTTTAACTTCTCTAGTTTGTGTTACAGTCACACCTTGGTATTCCACTGCTTTGAATTTGGTACTTGATACATTTTGGCTCAGATATTTTGTCCCAGTATTCCTCAATTGTTTGGTACTTCACATGCAAGTTACATCTTCTTGGTGTTAACTGCCCCATGACTTGCTACCAATTCCAATCAAAAAAGTTAGTCTGGTCCTTGTCAGTTTTGGTACTCATCATGCCTTCCAGCACCAGTTAACCATGAGGACCCAGGCACCACCTGTACTTTGTTATGGCAGCTCTAGGAAGCTAACCCATGGGACGTAACAACTCATTCCTCAGTCTCCTTTTCCTATGTTTTGGCCTCCTCATGCCCCAAATTCTAGCTTCTCCGCCTCAGTTTCCAGATTTTTCTACCACTTACATCCTCTCATAATTTTTCTCACTGATCTGATCAGTCTGTCTGGGCAACTGGCACCCTCTCTCAGCTTCCACTCTTGTCCCATGACAGTTCATTCTCCGGACAGCACCCAAGTCAGCTTTACTCCTCTGCTCAAAACCTTCCATTGACTTTCCATCAGACTTCAAATAAAATCCAGACCCCTTACTATGGCCCACGAAGGTCCACACAGTTCAGTCCCTATCTACTACCCTGAGCACGTTCTCTCTTTCTCTCTCTCTCTCCCTTCCAATTCTCTCTCTCTCTCTCTCCCTCTCCCTCTCCCTTTCAATTCTCTGAACATGCCAGACATGTTCTCCTCTCAGCCTCACACTCCTGCTCTCTCTGATTGGAATATACATCCCTCTGATTGTCCCTCAGATGTTCCCTTTTCCTTTGGATCTCTGTTCAAATGTCACCTTTCTTAGAAGTCTTCCATATTAACTGTCCAAAGCAGCATGTCACTTCAAATCTACTTCCACTTCTTTTCTTTTCTTTATTTTTAGATGGGGTCATGTGATGTTGCCCAAGCTGGTCTCAAAATCACAGGCTAAAGCAATCCTCCTGCCTGTCTCCCAAGTAGCTGCAATTACAGGTATATACCACCATGCCTCACTTTTTTCTTTCCTCCCACTCCCCTCTTCTTTTGGCAATACTGGGGAGTGAACCTATAGACTTCACATTAAGCTACATCCTTAGTCATTTTTATTTAAAAAAATTTTTTTTTTATTTTGGTACATGGTCCTGCTAAGTCTCTGTTGCCTGGATTGGGCTTGAACTTTCATTCCTCCTGCCATGGCCTTCCCAGAGTGCTGGGATTACTGATATGTGCCACTACATGTACAGTTTTATTTTCTTAATTGTACTTATTACTCTTCATTTATGTTTTGGCTTATTGCTTACTTTCTAGTTCTCTAAAGATGGGCACTCAGTCAGGGTTGTTCCTTTTAGTCAGGGCCCAGAACAGACTCAGGCACACAACTCTGCTCAATAAACAGTTTTGTGTGAATTAAAAAATAAATTAGCTGTGAATGCTAACTCTCACCAAACTGTAAATCCTAGTAATGCTAAAATATTACTTTAAATTTTTTTAATATGGAAAATTTAAAATATACCCAAAAGGAGAGAGAATAATATATTACACCTTCCATGTATCCATCACTAAGCTATTACTAGTATTGTAAATGATATAAATAACACAAAATACACTGAAAAGCATGAAGTACCATAAAAATGTAAGAACAAAATTACCATAACACTGCTTTTTGCCTGAGACATACAGCACACAGGCACTGTACTAAAACCCAGTGAATAAATGGACACTTATGGGAGACTCACCAGGACGAGGAAATCTTGGCTTTGGCTTTGGTTCTTGTTCAAGCCATGTGGCATGGCTCCAGAATTCTGCTGGGACTTCTGCTGCTGTCTCTGGAATGCCTTCCTGGCTTTCTGCAGCTCCTTTGTCATGAATACTTCAAACTTGCTCACTAGGGCCTTGGTTTCAAACTCTTTGTCAATATCCCAGACATCTTCAAGTGTCAATGGTTGCTTGTAACCTTTCAGAACAATGCTGAAACAAGAGTGACCCCAGACTGAAACACTATAGGCTGCATTAGATGATCTTTGCTGTCTCTATCAAAATGTGCCACAAAAATGAGACTTCTCCATTGCTTCATTACCCCATATTCTGGCTCTTTGAACTTGACAGAGGAGTGGGGAGACAGAAAAGGGAGTGTATGGAAACAACAAAATGTGTTAGAAGACTGCTAGCAAGAAAAGGGGAATGTCCTATCGAATTAACCAAAAGCACATCCTCTCCCTACACCTGCTCCTTCCTCTTCAAATACTGGCTGCCTCTCTGCCTTGAGAGGCCTTCATAATGTCCTTATGAAATAGAGAAGATTGCATGGCTGCCTTTATACTATCTCTATAGATCAAGGTTCCCTAACTTGGAGTTTGAGAAAATGGATGGAAAACATATCTTTATTTGTAATAGCTTCCAACTGGAAACTAACCTTTCCTCTTAACATGAGTATAATATGGTGCCTTTGTCACTAGGAGAAATCACAGATGTTTTCACAGCTAACTTATGCCCATCGCTACTTTAAAATTATGGTCATTTTTAGACCCACCACTAGACCTTATTATTTAATGTTTTGATTTGAAAATATATATATTACTATATCACAAATTTGCTTTTAAAATATTTTTATAACTACATTTCAACACAGACATTCTTCATTTAATGACCAAGTTCAGTTCTCACAACTAGGTCATTCAGTGAATTGGTTGCTAAGTGAAGAATTGTATATAGTATGTACATTACAATATTGAGAAGAAATGGTCAAAGGAAATTCCAACTTGATGACTTCTCTTTAATTTGCAAAACTCTTATATGCAGTACTGTAATGTATGACAAAACATAAAGCTGCAGTACTGTACAGTATAATCAGCAAAAAATACAGTACTGTATAAAGGTATACTGTACCCCCCTAAAAAGATATTGAGGCTCTATAAACAGAACTGTACAAATAAAAGACAGGCTGTAAGTCATAAGTCTGAACAGCCATTAAGCAGGTAGGTCGGTAAACGAGGAATGTCTGTATATTTTATTTCCTTTATAATCCCATGTTTTTTATCTTATACTCTTAAAACAATACTTAAGAGGGGATTCATGGGCTTCACCAGTCTCCCAAAGGGCATGGAACTACAAAGGCCAAGGATATCTTTACCAGACCCTCTGGTAGCCCAGGCCAGCTGTTGCATCCCTTACCCTTCAGACCTGTGCCACACTGCCTGCCTCAAATGTCTTCCTTCCTGTCCTGCTGCTTCTTTCCTTTTCTCTTGTGGAACTCCCAGGCTATTAAGAGAAGTCCATTAATTCTTTTGGGAAGATACCCAGTAGGGCAATAGCTGGGTCAAATAGGACCTCTAATCCTATACTGATTTCCACAGTGGTTGCATCAGTCTTCACTCCCACCAACAGGGTCCTTTTTCTCCAAAGCCCGGCCAGCATTTGTTATTGGTTGATTTCCTGATAGCAGCCATTCTTTCTGGAGTGAGGTGGAATCTCAGCATTGTTTTCATTTGCATCTCTCAAATAACCAGAGATGTTGAACATTTTTTCATGTGTTTATTTGCTATTTCTACTTCTTTGTCTGAGAAATATCTATTTCAGATACCCATTTTTGGATTAGGTCTTTAAATTTGGGAGGTCTGATTTTTTAAAGTTCTTTATATATTCTAGATAGTAGACCTTTGTCTGAGGAAGAGCTAGTGAAATTTTTTTCCCACATAGTGTGTTGTCTCTGATATATGTACACCCATGTTCATAGCGGCATAGTTTATAATAGCTGAAACTTGGAAACAGCCTAATATTCCATCACCTGAGACTGGATAAATAAAATGTAGTTTTTAAAAATAAAATGGAGTACTACTCAGCCATAAAGAATGAGAAATTAGAGATATTTATAGCTAAATGTATGCACATTGAGGCCATACTCTTAAGTCAAATAAATAGGAAACACAAGTGTAAATACCGAATAGTTTCTCTGGTATGAGAATCTGAAAGTGTAAATGAGGATCAAAAGGTATAATAGGTAATGTGAAATAGGAAGAAAAGGGGCAAAGGGGAAGGGGAAGTGGGAGGGGTAGGGGAAAGGAAAGAAGGGAATGAAATTAATGTGAGAAAAGGAAAAAAATGGAAACAAAGTCTTTGTAAATAGGCAGGGCTGGAGGGATTGAAATGAGAGCAGGGGAATGGGGAAAAAATAAGAACCAAGATACATCATATAAAACTACAAATTCCCAATGATGAATGTCATTATATTGTATACCTAAAATGTACCAATAAAATTAATTTTAAAAAAGAGGAGTCCCTTAAAAAATTAAAATTGCTTTCATTTTCAGGAAAATAAGAGAGCACAAATACAGAAAACTATACTCAAGGCATTTCCTACCTGTCATACCAACTAAAGGTAATGCTACTCAGAAATGAAGCCGTGCATGATGGGTTCTGAAATATACAAAAAAATTAAAAAGTCAATTAGAAAGAGAAACTCTATTGGACTCTAAAATCAGAAACATTTTTCTAGATATGATGGTGTGTTAGAAACTAAATATGATGCTAAAGTCAGTTGGTCAACATATGTTTATTTGGAGACTCACTAAAAGAGGTAGAATGAGATTTTTCTGGCACAGATGCATGAATTAATTTCCTACATGCTGAAGATTGGTGAATGAACAGTTATTCAATATGTTCATTATTGTATCCTTAGGTATAAATATTCTGTATTACAGGTTGAGTATCTCTTATTCAAAATGCTTGGGACTAGACGTGTTTTGGATTTTTTCAATATTGCACAGACTTCTTTTTTTTTTTTTTTTTTTGGTACCGGGGATTGAAGTCAGGTCCTTGCACTTGTGAGGCAGGTGACAGAACCACTGAGCTAAATCCCTGGCCCCTGCACAGACTTTTTGAAAATTTTGGATTCAGAGTAGTTCAGATTTCAGATATTCAGATTAGAGAGTCTCAGCATATAACTTATTCCGGGTTCATGAGCGCTCCATAAGACCCAGACATCTCAAAGTTTCATTTTAAGATAACATCCAACTAAGTAATAAATGAAATGGACATATTTAGAATCTTACACTTGATAAGTCACTTTTTTCTGAAAATGATGAAAGGATCAGGATCAGGATCTGGAATCCATAAGAGATGAAGAATAGGCAGGAATAGGCCAGATTGGAACTGCTGTCCTATTGGGAGAAAAGACCCAGAGAAAACAAGCCTTTTTTTCAAATTAAATATAAACTTAATTTTGTAGCCCAGGTCAGCTATTTCATTTATATATAAATATGTATTTAATAAATATATTTTTATATAAATACAAATGAATACACACACATACATATGTGATTAAAACCTATTATCAAATCCCCCCAGTATAATTCTGTCCTGGAGTTCAAATGACTTGATGTCATTTACTCTGATTTAGAAGTTGTCCACCAGAAAAAAAGAAAAAGAAATTTCCCAGCATTCCATCTTCATGTCACACTCTTTTCTCCTTACCTGTAGGAGTGCCCGGATAAGAGTCTGAAATTGGAAAGTGCTACAGCAAATTGAGAGAATCCAAAATATGGATAGGAACCAAGAATTCTTCTTTCTACACCATTGCCTGCTGTATTGGATCAGCAAAACCAGGAGCTAGAAAGAAATTCACATGAAGTTCTGAAGAACAGCATCATTAACCAAGAACAGGAGGGGAGAAAGATGTCAGAGAATAGGGAAGAAAGGAAAGCTGAAGGAGAAGATTTTTTTGAAGCTAATCTGGCCAAGCAGAGAGCACATAAATGCCAAATTCTACATTTTGTCACTGATACCATCTAAGCCTCTCTTCCAATGCTTCATCTCTATCACACTTGGGTGGGAAGTTAGCCAAGAAAGCAGAGTCACTATGCATTTTAATGGAGTTACTCTGGGCACTATGAAGACCTTTTCAAGACTCAGTAAATTCAACTCAGGCACTAGTCAGGTCAAGGAGGCAGACTTTTGTTTTTGGTTTTTAAGACAGAGTTTCTCTGTGTAGTTCAGGCTGGCCTTGAACTCACTATGTAGTCCAAGCTGCCCTCAAATTCATGGTGATCCTCCTGCCTCACAGCTTCCTGAGTGCTGAGATTACAGGTGTTCCCCATCATGCCCAACAAAGGAGGCAGATTCTAGTGATTAGGTGTAAGTTGTCTATATCTTGATTTTTCAAATATTGGATTAAAAAATTTAAAAACCTAAAATCTTACCTTGAGTTGTCTCACTTATATATGTTTGTTTCCTAGACCTGCATTGTGCTACTAAGCCAGTGCTCTAGGGGGAAAAATCCATGATTTGCAGAAGTTGCCAGTTTCATGGTGCAAATACTGCTACTATGGTAGACTTCAAGCTCCAACATGATATCACTTAATGTAGTTTGGAAAGAGATATGCATAATCATCTCTCTGTGAGCTTAAAAGACATCCCTGTCTAGACGCTTCTTTGCTTGTTCCTTAACAGTGGCAGCAAACAAAAATGCTTTGAGAGACCTAGCAGATCACATTACTGATGATGGGAGGGCAAGAAGTGGGGGCGGGGGGGACCTGTGCCAAGCACATGGTCTAAAGGGGGCTGCAGCTATTCCGTCTCAGCTGGGCACTGCCCTGTGGGAATGTAGATCCATGGTGGTTGGACATTCTGCTTTTTCAAGAAAGTTTGTGAATCAAAACAATAATGTGTCATTTTCTTATTTTAAAATGACAGGGCCAGGGATTTAGCTCAGTGGTGCCACTGCCTGCCTCACAAGCGCAAAGTCCTGAGTACCAAAAAAAAAAAAATTGATCCCTGATACCAAAAATAATAAAATAAAATAAAATATAACAACTAATTCAATTGTTTTTAAAACACTGTACAGCCCTCCCAAAAAACTATGCCTGAAGCAGACATCATTTTCTGATAACAAATTTATACAAAAGCCCTAGACTCTCTGGTTTATTGACTAGTTACCTAATACTTACAGCACTGAAAATTATTTTACTCAGAGAAACTCAGATTCTATCAGTGATCCCTAGGTGGTAAAATATGAGGGAATAAATCAGAGAAGACTGTACAAATTAGTATTCAAAAAAAGGTAAAAAGCTAAAATTTGTTTCATCCCATTACAACTAAGTTTTGCTTCACTGTAAGTCCTTGACAAAGATAGATGAAATTGGACTTAATTTTATCTACAGGAGTACATTTCAGCTACGGGCAGAAAGAAGATAAAAAAAGGAAGAAGTGTCAATGGGCCTTACCCATGAGCTTAGGTAGAGGATTGGATTGGTATATTTCACAGGAGGAATTGTGGCTTGTCCAGAGTCTTCTGCGAGTGCAAGGGCCAACTCTATGGCTGCCAGAATAAGAAGAAACCCAACAAGCACCTAAGAAGGGAAGAAGAGTACTGTTAGAAGCATGTCATTCTTTAAAAGGCTCTTAGAGCAGAATGGTTTTCAGTAATGGATTGGAAAAATTGGATATAGTAATTCAGATAATGCACTTAATAAATATTTCTGAAGTGAATAGATACACATACAGTGGTACCTTGGTATTTGTCATAAATCCGTTCCAGGGGGTTCAATGAGCACCAAAAATGACAAGTACTACATTGTTTTGTCTGGAAAGGGTAGCAAGTCACAAGGCGATCAACACCAAAAGTACTGGTTTATACTTTGAGTACCAAACAAATGACAAGTATCAGGAAGAAATTTTCTTGTCTAAATGAGTAGAGTACCAAATCTGATGAGTTTCACAACAGTCAAGCACCAAAGTATGACTGTAGCTCAATGGAACAAAGTTCACAATATGGACTAATGTTCAAAGTTCAAAAATGGAATAAAGTTCAAAGTATGCTATGATAAATGCTTTTCAGGAATGTGAGTGTCATGGTTTTAAAACACGTCTAAAATTTTTTTGTATTTCTTCCTTTACCTTATAGAGCTTAGTTCCCCTTTGAGTATGGGCTGAACTTGGCAACTTAATTCTAATGAATAGAAAATTGTGGGAATGACAGTGTGTCATCCAAACTTAGGTCATAAAAAGCAACATGGCTTCTTTCTCCTTTTCTCTCTAACATCACTCTGGGGAAAATAACTAGCCCTGTCATGAGGACATTCAAACTACTCTACAGAGAGGAAGGTCTACTCGCTAAGGAAGTGAGGCCTCCTGCCAACAGCCAATGAGATACTGAGGCTTCCTACCAATAGCCATGTGAAGAAGTGATCTAAGAAGCAGATCTTCCAGCCTCAGGCAAGCCTTCAGATGGCTATACTCCCAAAGTAAAACTTCATGAGAAATATTTAACCAGAACCCAGGTAAACAGTTCCCAAATTCCTGATCCATACAAACTATAAGACAGTGTGTGTGTGTGTGTGTGTGTGTGGTAATGGGGATTGAACTCAAGGCCTTTGCACTAAGCTACATCCCCAGCTCTTTTTCTGTTTTTTTGTTTTGAGGTGGGGCTTCGCTAAATTGATAAATTACCCAGGCTGGTCTCAAACTTCTGCCTCAGCCTCCCAGGCTGCTAGGGTTATAGGTGTGCATCACCTCAGCCAGTTAAAATGTTTATTCTTTCAGCTGCTACATTTTAGGGTAACTCGGCAAACAGTTTCGTTACTCAGCAAAAAAGTTAATATACTAGGAGTCAGGCTTGGTGGTGCACACCTGTAATCCCAGCACTCAGGAGGCTGAGGCAGGAAGATCACCTCAAGTTTGAGCCCAGCCTGGGCTACATAGTGAGTTCAAGGCCGGCCTGAACTACATAGTGAGACCTTGTCTCATAAAAACAATAAAAAAGAAAGAAAGAAAGTTAATATCCTAAGTTTAAAAGAAGAATCTTCTATTCCAACTGGGCTGGCACTCTTCCCTTTCTTTGGTTATTGGTTCCAGTCTTGACCCCACATAACCTTTGAAAGTAATATTGCAAACAATTGTGACTATTTCATCCCAGGATGTCCTCAAGCCAAAAAATATATTTGTCCTATGAATTCATTAAACATGATCCACACTGCATTTTGCTAAAGACCCCCACACCATTCATCAAGAAGGAAGATTTCTGCTTCCACTGAGGGGGTACTCAAATATTTTAGCCCCTAAATGGGGTTCTATATCTACTACCACCTCCCTTTCCCTCAGACATTTCTATTTCTACCCATCTATCTCTACCTATTCTTATACAAGGGATAATCAAAATATATATGATGAGGGCTGGGGATTTAGCTCAGTGGTTTCACCAGCTGCTGCGCAAGCACAAGGACCCAAGTTCGATCCCTGGTACCAAAAAAAAAAAAATATATATATATATATATATATATGTATATGATGAATATTTAAATAAAAATTATTATAATATAAAGACACATTGCCATTAATTCTCTCAAAATAGCCCCATCATTCTTGCCACTTTCTGAAGGAAAATCCTCTTTCCTGAGTCTTTATTAAGTGTGATTTAAAAAAATCAGTGACTGAGCCTGCTGAGTGCCATCCAAAGCAAAGGCAGGCTCATAAAGACATTATGGTGTGTCCTCATTCGCCTTCTTCACTGCATTTGGCATTGTGGAATGTCTGGCTTTTCCCCAAAGTCAAAATGATCATGAAAGGTAGATGTCTTGAATTGATTCAGGACACCAAGACAGCCAAAACAACACAACTAAAAGCATTTATGGAAGACTTCCAGAACTGCTTCAGAAAGTGGCAATAATGATGGGATGTGTGTTCAAAGCAAGGGGGAGAATTTTGAGGGAGATTAATGGCAATATGTCTTTTATTTTAACAAACTTTTAAAAATTTAAACATTGATCATATTTTTTCAGACAGCTTATAAATCTCAATCATCCAGAATGGTTCAAGCAGAGATACTGGGCCCTTCATAATGAAAGACAGACAAGGGAGGAGATGAATACACTTTCACAAATAGGATCAATGCAGGGCTTCCCCTGGCCTTGGAGGAGCCAAGCCGCCAAGAAGCTGAGCTGCGTGGACCACCAGCAGCACACCACCCTCACCACCCCCACCACCCCACCTCCAAGGAGCCAAGCCACATGGGTGCCAGCAGCACCGCCCCAGGACTCCACCACCATCTCTAGCCTATGGGCTGCACTGATGCAGGGGATCATAAAGGCCATTGTTCTGAGCTCCAGAAGAAGAGCAAAAGTGAACAACAGGAAAAGGGCCTCTCTGAGGCTCCTGGATGAAAATTGAAGCCCACTGGGAAAGTGAAGAAAATCTCTGCAATAAAGGCACACCAGACCACCACAGTTGGTAAGTTGGAGGGATCAGCACCTCCCATTGGAATCTGGACTATCTTCAGGAGAAGGGGAGCTGGAACTTGCAGTAGAACCTTGCAGAGTTCAATCTAGCAGGAGGTCAGGGACCTCAGCTTGGGCCTTGCAGCCAGAAATCAGCCTCAATCTCAGTGGACTGCTGCTGGCTTGCTGAGACTAATTGACTTAGATCTGCACACTGCTGCCCACGTTATCTATTGTGACAGCAGAGACATACCTGAAGGAGGACTTTTATTTTTATTTTTTTTTCAAAGTTAGTTTTTTCTATTTTTAATTTTAATTTTTTATTTTTTCAAATTTATTTTTTCTTTTTTTCTTCTTTTCTTTTCTTTCTCTCTTGCTCTCTCACTCTCTCACTCTCCAACCTTGTTTTGCATCTCTCTCCCTTTTTGTTGCTGTTCCTGTCCTACTTCAAATTTCTCTTTTCTTTCTTTTTCTTTCCTTCTCTCTTTTTCCTTCTCTCAATTGTCATTAGTTTTATAGGAAAGTGAATACAGTTTCTAGCTTCCCTATTGCTGTTAGTTTGTTCTGTTCTTGGGCTAGGGATTTAGCTCAGTGGTTCCACTGCCTGCCCTGCAAGTGCAAGGACACGAGTTCAATCCCCGGTACCAAAAAGAAGAAAGAGTAAACTGTTCTGTTCTTATCTTTGTTCTTTCATTCTGTCTTTTCCTTTTGTCTTCAACAGTTTCCCAAAGTTTACCTGATCTTCCTGTGTCCTCTGGCCTCACTTCCAACCTTTCCCTATCCTTCTACCTATCTATCCCTCCCTCCCCAACTCCTTCTAAGTCCTCATCCCAAAAGGTAAAGTTGCTATATTGAAGAGATTATTCACTAGGCTGGACCTCGATTTTTATTTAATTCACATGGTTAAAGGCGATAGATTAATAGCTACCACAAATTGTCATTTTCTAAGCTGTGCTTGATGCTATAGTTGTTACTGATTATTATCACTTGGGTAAGGTATCCTGATTGATCTAATCAGTTGTCCTCCCTGGTATATTGAAAACAAGATTGCCTGGCAGAGGAGGAGGCTTCCAGGCTGCCATACCACCACTCCCAGTGCAGAGGAGGCTTCTGGGCCACCGTACCACCTATCCCAGGGGAGAGGAGGCTTCCAGGCCACCATAGCACCACTCCTAGCGTAGAGGAGGAGGCTTCCGGGCAACCCTAGCACTGCTCCCCACACAGAGGAGGTGAACCACGTGGGCGCTGGCAGCACACGCACAACCCACACCCCACCCCCATTGAAATGAGAAGACAAGTAAACAAGTCTCAAAACCAAACTTCCAGATCACCTAGAGCAGCCCCAAAGGGAAACAAGATGGAACACCCTGATACTCAACCACTGGACTACCTGAACTGGCAACAAAAGAAGATCTGGAAAAAATAAAATCAGAAATAATTTCTCACATAACAGCAAAGATTGTGTTCATAGTGCAAGACATGATTAATAAATCTAGAGAGGAGCTAAGGAACATGATGGGATCCCAACATAGGAAACAAATGGAATCCATAAAACAGATACAAACAGATTTCCAGAAGATTAAAAACTCCATTGAAAGTCTACACAGCAGAATGAGCCAATGTGAGGACAGAATTTCAGATATAGAAGATAAGATTGCAATTAATGAACAGGAAAAGAAAAATTCCTTTACAATTGTAAGGGACCATGAGAAATCAATCCAGCAGCTGCTAGACGATGCAAAGCAGAATAACAAGACTGATGGAACACTCTGTAAACATCTGTTAAGTTCATTTATTCAAGAGTTTGAGTTCTAGTATTTCACTGCTTATTTTTTGTCTAGTTGATCTATCTATTTGTGACAGTGGGGTATTGCGTTCCCCCACTACTATTGTATTAGTACTTATTTTATTTTTCATGTCCATTAGTATTTGTTTTATACAGTTGGCCGCATTAGTGTTTGGTGCATATATATTTATTTTTTGTTCTGTTTTTTTTTTTTTTTTGGTGCCGGGGATCGAACTCGGGTCCTTGCGCTTGCGCAGCAGGTGGCGAAACCACTGAGCTAAATCCCCGGCCCACATATATTTATGATTGTTGTCTCTTCCTCTTGGATTGTTCCCTTTACAAGGATGTAATGTCCTTCTTTGTCTCTGTTAATCAATGTTGGATTGAAATCCACTTGATCTGCAAAGAAGATAGCTACTCCTGGATTTTTTCAGGTTCCTGTTGCATGGAGTATTCCACCCTTTAACTTTCACTCTATGAGTTTCTTTTTACTTAATTTTTTTTCTTTTTGGTACTGGGGATAGAACTGGGGTCTTTGCACTTGCACAGCAGGTGGCGAAACCACTGAGCTACATCCCCAGCCCTATGAGTTTCTTTTTGAATTAAGTGTTTCTTGTATGCAGCATATTTTTGGATCTTGCTTCTTGACCCATTCTGCCAGTCTATTTCTTTTGACTGGTGAATTGAAACCATTAACATTGATAGTTATAACTGATACGTATTGACTTATCATTGTCATGACTTTTTCTTTTTGTTGGATTCTCCCCCTTTGCTTTAATTTCTTGTCATTTCCAATGGATTCATTCTGCTGTGCTTCCTGGGGTTATGATCCTGATTGCCTTTTCCTAGAAAATTGTCTAAAATTTTTGGAGTGCTGGTTTGTTATTCATGAAGTTCCTAAGGTGCTCTTTGTCATGAAAGTATCATGTTTCTCCATCAATTTTGAAAGATAGTCTTGCAGGGTACATCAATCTGGGTTGGAGGCTGTTTTCCTTTAGGGTTTGGAATATGTCACTCCAAGCTTTTCTTGCCTTGAGGGTTTGCATTGAGAAGTCTGCTGTGATTCTGGTAGGCTTTCCTTTGTTTGTGATTTGTTTCTTTTCTCTAACTGGTTGTAGAAATTTGTTCTTCTGTTGGGTTTCTGGAATCTTCACTATTATATGCCTATGTGTAGATTTTTTTTTTTTGATCAAGCCTATTTGGAGTCCTATATGCCTCACTTATCTGTATGTCAAGTTCTTTTCCCCTCCTTGGGAAGTTTTCTGCCATCACTTCTGTGAACAATTTTTTAAAGTCACCTGCACTCTCGCTCCTGTTTCTTCATTGACTCTGATCAGTCTTGTTATTCTTCTTTGCATCATCTAGCAGCTACTGGATTGATGTCTCATGGTCCTTTACTATTTTAAAGCAATTTTTCTTTTCCTGTTCACTAATTGCAATCTTATCTTCTGTATCTGAAATTCTGTCCTCACATTGGCTCATTCTGCTGCATAAACTTTCAATGGAGTTTTTAATCTCTTGGAAATCTGTTTGCATCTGTTTTATGGATTCCATTTGTTTCCTATGTTGGGATCCCATCATGTTCCTCAGCTCCTCTATTTTTTTATGTGTGTCCTCTCTAGATTTATTAATCATGTCTTGCACTATGGGCACAATCTCTACTGTTATCTGAGAGATTATTTCTGATTTCACTTTTTCCAGATCCTCTTTTGTTGCCTGTTCAGGGAGTCTAGATGGTTGAGTGTCAGATTGTTTGACCTTGTTTCCCTTTGGGGTTGCTTTAGGTGATCTGGAAGTCTGGTTTTGAGACTTGTTTATGTGTCTCTCCATTTCAAAGGGGGGGTATTTGTGCTGCTGACACCCACATGGCTCACCTCCTCAGTGCGAGGGCCAGTTATATGGTGGCCCAGAAGCCCCCTCCTCAGCGTTGGGGGCAGCTCTGTTTCTCAGCACTGTGGGCGGTGGTACAGTGGTCCTGAAGGCTCCTCCGCAGTGCTGGGGGGAGTTCTGCTCCTCAGCACTGCGGGTGTGCTACAGTGGCCTGGAAGACTTCTCCTCAGCACTGGGGGCAGATCTGCTCCTGCGCACTGGGGACTTATTTGGTTTTTCATGGCCATTAATATTTGTTTTGTATAGTTGGGGGCATTAGTATTTGGTGCATATATATTTGATTGTCATCTCTTCCTCTTAGATTGTTCCCTTTACAAGGAGTTAGTGACCTTCTTTGTCTTTCTTAATTAGTTTTGGGTTTTTAATCTACTTTATCTGCAAATAAGATAGTTCCCCCTGCTTTTTTCTGGGTTCCTGTCACATGGAAAATTGTTTTCCACCCTTTTACTTTCAGTTTATGAATTTCATTTTGAATTAAGTGTTTCTTTTATATAGCATATTGTTGGATTTTGCTTCTTACTCCATACTTCCAGTCTGTTTCTTTTGATTAGTGAATTGAGACCATTAACATTGATGCTTATAACTGATATGTATTGACTTATCCTTGTCATGTTATTTTCCTGTTGTTGGCTCTTTTATTTTTTATTCCCCCCTCCCTTTAATTTCTTGCCTTGCCTGATGGCACTGCTCTGTTGGGCCTCATGGAATTGTGACCTTCATTATCTCTTTCTATGATATTGTTTGGAATTTTTTGGAGTGCTGGTTTGGTATTTATGAAGTTTTAGGTGTTCTTTGTTGTGGAAATATCATATTTTCCCATCAACTTTGAAAGATAGTTTTCAGGATACATTAATCTAGGTTGGAGGTTGTTTTCTTTTAGGGCCTGAAATACTTCAGTCCAAGCTCTCCTTGACTTGAGTATTTATGTTGAAAAGTCTGCTGTGATTCTGATGGGCTTTCCTTTGTATGTGATTTGTTTCTTTTCTTTTTTGTGTGTGGTTTGTTTCTTTTCTCTAACTGCTTGTAGTATTTGCTCTTCTGTTGGGTTTCTGGGATCTTGACTATTATATGTCTAGGTGTTGAGTTTTTTTGATCATGGCTAGTTCAAGTCCTATATGCCTCACTTAACTGTATGTAAAATTCTTTTCCTCTGCTTGGGAAGTTTTCTGCCATTACTTCTGTCAACAATATTTTATGTCATTTGTACTTTCTCCTGCAATTTTTTTTTTTTTTTTTTTTTTTTTTTTTTTTTTTTTTTTGGTACCGGGGATCAACCTCGGGTTGTTGGGCTTGCAAGGCAGGTGGCAGAAACACTGATCTAAATCCCTGGCCCTCCGGTTTTTTCATGGACTCCTATCAGTCTTATGTTATTCTTCTTTGCATCATCTACCAGCTGCTGGATCAATTTCTCATGGTCCCTTACTATTTTTAAGAAATCTCTCTTTTCATGGTCATTAACCTCAATCCTGTCTTCTATATTTGATATTCTGTCTTCACATTGGCTTATTTTGCTGTGAATACTTTCAATGGAGTTTTTAATTTCCTGGATATCTGTTTGAATCTGTTTCATGGATTCCATTTCTTTCCTATGTTGGGCATTCATGGTTTCCATTTCTTTCCTATGATGGGCATTTATGGCTTCCATCATGGTCCTGGGCTCATCTATTATTTTATCTGTTTCTATTCTAGATTCTGTAATCATGTCTTTCATTCTGCTCACCATCTCTGTAGTTATCTGGGAAATTATTACTGTTTTGAATTTTTCTAGAGTCTCGTTCATGTATTTTGTTACTTCCTGTGCTGTCAGTTCAGGGTGTCCAGGTGGTTGATTATCAGGTTTTTTCCACCTTGTTTCCCCCAGAATTTGCCTGTGGTGAGCTGGAAGTCTGGGTTTGTGCCTTGTTTAGGTGTCTTCTCCTTTCTATTTTTGTTGTTGGTGCTATTTTGGGTGTAATTCCTGGGCTGATACTTCAATATTGCTTATTGTGAGTATCTTTATTGCTTGTATTTGGAACCCTTATGGAATTTTTGCTTCTCAAAAGTGTCTTCCAGATACAGCTGGTCTTTAGGTTTTGAGTCTCAAATGACTTTTAGGCAATCTCATTTTCAGTATACCAGGAAGGACAATTGATTAGCTGAATCATGACACCTTAGCCCAAGTGATACAATCAGCATCAATAATAGCATGAAACACAGCATACAAAATGTCAATTTTTGATAGCTATCAAGCTGTCACCTTTAAGCACATGAACTAGATCAAAATTTCAGACCAGCCCAAAATATGTTTGTAGTAAATAAACCCTTTAATATCACAAATCTATCCTTTGGGATGAGGACTTAGGAGTTGCAAGGAAGGGATAGAAAGATAGAAAGAGAGAAAAAGGTTAGAAGTGAGGCCAGAGGACACAGGAAGATCAGGCAAACTTTGGGAAACTGTTGAAAACAAGAGGAAAAGACAGAGCAAAAGAACAAATAGAAGAACAGAACAAACTAGCAGCAACAAGGAAGCTAGAAACTGTGTTCACTTTCCTATAAAAATAATGACAATCGAGAGAAGAGAAAAAAATCCAAAATAGGACAGGAACAGGAAAAAAAAATGAGACAAATGAAGAATAAGAAGGGAGAGGGAGAAAAAAAAAGTATGAAAAAAAGAAAAAAATATAAATTTTAAAGAAGGGCCTCCTTCAGGGTATGTCTCTACTGTCATGGTAGACAGTGTGGGCAACAGTGTGCAGATCTAAGTCTATTAGTATCAGCAAGCCGATTGTAGTCCACTGAGATTTAGGCTGATTTCTGGTTGCAAGGCCCTAGTTGAGGTCCCTGACCTCCTGCAGGATTGAACTCTGCATGGTTCTACTGCAGGTTCCAGCTGGCCTTCCCCTGAAGGGAGTCCAGGTTCCTATGTGAGGTGCTGATCCCACCAACTTAGCAACCATCGTGGTCCAGTCACCTTTATTGTAGAGATTTTCTTCACTTTCCCAGTGGGCTTCAATTTTCATCCAGGAGCCTCAGAGAGCCCCTCTCTCTGTTTCTCACTTCTGCTCTTTCTTTTGGAGCTCAGAACAATGGCCTTTATGGCCCCAGGCACCTCTGCAGTATGGATCCAGATAGGGCCCACCAGAATGTGCCAGGGCAGTGGGGGCAGTCCTGGCCCTCTGCGCAACAGTACTGGGTGGCCACTTTAACATAATTTTGATGAGAATCTAAGTTGGCAAAAACCTTGTTATATTATAAAAATTTTCCAGTAATTTCTAAAGCCTTAAATGGCTTATATACTTTAATGTAGTAATTTTACTTCTAAGCATCTATTCTGAGGAGATAATATGAATTACAGGCAAATGTTTATACACCAGAATGTTAATCAGAATCTCATTTTTAATATGAAGAACTTCTAAAGCCTGAAATAACCCAAAATGATGATGGAAAGATTTGTTGGAAGGAGTTAATTTTACAGAGTTGTTAAAATAAATTATAGTATGTTGTACTCATGTGATGAACTACTATGTAATAATCAAAATTATGCTTTGGAGTAATAGTAGTATCACTGAGGATGCTTCTCATATCATCTTAAGTGAAAAAAGTAGACTATATGCTTGCATATAAAATGAGTTCAATTGTATTTTTTAAATATGCAAAGAAAAAGATGAATGCTTCCAGTTCAAAATGCCGGTACCTTCATGTATGCCTATCTCTCCATCCCACTGAAATGATAGTTTAAAAGAACCTAAGCAATAAATCCATAATATCACTGATATATAAATGGAAAGGGGTGAGCTCAATAGATGAAGTCAGTTTTAGAAGACAAAAAAGAAACTCATCAATAGTGACAATTAAAACAGCACAGATATCCACAGCCCCAAAATCACACAGGAAAATGCAGCAATAAAAGGGAATCAGAACTGGACATTACTGGTTGCTGCCCAGTGCTGATATCTCCCTCTGTCTGCCCCAGTAGATTCACTCTAACCTGTTCCTTCAAACGTGGAATAGAGACAGGTTACGGCTACTAACCCCCAGATGCCTTTGTAAATGCAACTTCCTCAAATTAATTGATTTTGCCTCAGCCATTTCTTTCCTGTTGGGACCCTGACTGGTAGAGTTGCCTACCAAATGCCACTGTCTTCTTAACAGAACCCCTCTTGTAAAATATCTACTTTATTCAGCTGAGCCAAATGATTGAGTGGAAGTTGAACTCCTCTTCAACTCCATGAGGTAAATCAACACCGATCATGATGGTCCCTTGGCCTGTGACTGCTTTAGCCATGAGCATATGACACAATTCTAGCGATATATATATATAGGGGATGGCTTGTAGTATTTTCTGGGAAAGGTTTTCTCAGTGATCAAATTTATACATAGGCCCAGAATATACAAAGAACTCTTACAACTCACTGAGAAAAAGACACAACCCAATTTTTTAAATGGGCAAAAGATTTGAATAGAGATTTCTCCAACCAAGGTATGCAAATGGCCAAGCCATGGGTAAACCGTAAAAAACATTTGCTAGGTGAAAGAAACCATACACAAAAGACCACATATTATAGGCCAAATAAATACATGATTATATTTATATGTGAAATATCAAAACTAGGTATATAGAGACTGAAAGCAAACTTGTTACTGACAGGGGCTAAGGTAGGAGGGAATGGGCAGTAACTGCTCAATAGGTACAAGGCTTCTATTTTGGATGGTGAAACATTTCTTGAACCAGATAGTAGTGATGATGTAAAAATTTGTGTATTTTATTCATAATAAAAATAAACTTCTAAAAAAAGGAATGAAGTACTGGCTCATGCTTCAACATAGATAAACCATGAAAACATTATGCTAAATGAAATGTCAGATACTAAAGGCCACATATTGTATAATTCTTCACATATTAAATGTCCTAAATAGGCAAATTATAGAGACAGAAAGTACATTAGTGTTTGCCAGAGACTGGTGGTGGGGAGGGAGTTGATGGAAAGAAGAGGAAATGAAGAATTACATTTAATGGGTACAAAATTTCTTTTGAAATAAAAAAAATATTCTAGAATTAGGCAGTGTTGATGGTCATGAAATTCTGTGAAAATACTAAAAATCATGGAATTAGGTTACTTTATAGTGAGTTTTATAGTATATAAATTATAATCTCAATGAAGTTGTTCTTTTTAAAAAGTGGTAAAAGGTCCACCTTACCCCTGAACTTAAACTTGAGAATGTAATGCCTGGAGCTACTATAGCCATCTTGTAATCATGCACTAGCTTGTTAAATGGCTTGGTATGTTGAGATTATTGGGGGAAAGAAGATGAAAATAAACTGGGTATGGTGGTGCACACCTATAAACCCAGCACTCAAGAGCCTGAGGCAGGAGAATTGCTGTGAGTTCAAGACCAGCCTGAACTACATAGTGAGACCTTGTCTCAAAAAAAAAAAATGTATTTGTTGAGCTGCTGAGCTAACAAATTCTGAAGCTGAAGTCCTTTGGACTTTTTGTTATATACAATAATAAACTTCTTAATGTTTCAGCCAACAGAGATAAATTACTTCTGAGAAAGAAAGGTTTATTTTGGCTCATGGTTTCAGTTCATGATTGGTTGGCCCTGTTGCTTTGGGCCAGTGGCAGCACAGTACATCATGGAGAGAACATGGGATGGGGAGCCCTGTTCACTTCAAGGCAGTCAGGAAGCAAAGAGACAAGAAAGAAGAAAGGCCAGGGTCCCAGTATTTCCTACAAGGGCACTCCCCAATTATCTAATTTCCTCACATTAGACCCCATCTTTTAAAGTTTCCATCACCTCCCAGTAGCACCACCTACTGGCAATCAAGCTTTTAACACATGGGCCTTTGGGGGACATTCAGTTCCAAACTATAGCAGAGAGTAAGGATGGGAAACAGGACAGAAATCACAGGCTCAATTGAAGTTCTGTGATTAGAATTGTGTGGTTACACCAGTTATTTCCTTCTCTCCCACATCCCCATCCTGTCATCACAAATCCACCAACAACTGAAATATTTATTACCTTCAACCCAGCTCAGACTAAAGCAAGAGAAATACTCTCTAAAGAAAATGAATTATTTTCCTGAAAGAGGCTGGTCTTATAGTGTGAGTTTTGGTGCCCCAGAGTAATTTCATCCTCATTTGGCACACAGAGCAGTAGAGAGGTACGGCCCAGTCCACTCTTGGGGTGAGCTGGTTAGTCCACACAAAGAGTTATCGAGGACTGAGAGCACAGTCAGGCATCAAATCAGAGAGAGGCCCATTGGGGAAGCCAACTTAATAGTAAGGGATCTACTCTCTGGCCACCTATGTTAATTTATTTTTAATTTATTTATAAATACAAAGAGAACCAGAAGTTGTCACAAAGTTAAGAAAAACCAATACTAGTAAGAAGACAGCTAAAATAATTAAACAGAACAATTGATTCTAGAGTGAAACAAACTATTGAGCAGAAGAAAATTTTAAATTATTTTAAAATTAATGTTCAAAAAGAGATTTGGAAGACCCTGCAAACATAAATAGGTGGCTTTTGTGCTTTAAAAGCTATATTCAGAAATTAAGAATTCTTATATATTCATGATGGTGAAAATAAAGGTTCCTTAGGACAACTGAAAGAAAACATTGGTGAAATCTTGCAGAACATAGGGGAAAAGAAAAAAACTATTGAAAAAAGGAAAGAGAGAAATTGAGGAGAATGATTAATTCAGAGGATTCATTAACCTCAAAGAAGTTCTGGAGAGACAGAATTTCAAAGTTGAAGGAGGGCTGAGGATTTAGCTCAATGGCACCGTGCCTGCCTGGCAAGTGCAAGGTCCTAAGTTCAATTCCTGGTACCGAAAAAAACCCCAAAAAACCACACTTCAAAGAAAAACATCAGTTAATACACTGTGTACCATTATCTAAAAAGAATGGTCAAAATGTTAGACTGTAAGTCATAGATAAAAAAGACTTACAAAAAAGAAACAAATAGATAATAGCACAAAGTTGGAGGAGAATAAATGAAAGGAGTAACACGAAAATTTTTCAGAGGAGAGAAAAACATGAGTCTTTAGGTTGAGTGACCCACTGAATAGAAAAAGAACTATGAGGGCCAGGGATTTATCTCAGTGGTTCCATTGCCTGCCTCGCAAGTGCAAGGTCCCGAGTTTGATCCCTGGTACCAAAAAAAAAAAAAAAAAGAAAGAAAAAGAAAAAGAACTATGAAAGATAGATTCTCAGAAAAATTCAAAATAGAAAGAATAAAATACTCATGTGTCCAGCAGGATAACAGGAATGAGAATTCTAACTTAGTAGCACAGAATGCTGCAGAACAAAGTTGCAACATCCTCAGAGATAAAAAAAAAAAAAGGAAAAAAAAATTGAAGCTAGCATTCCATATGCAGATGAACATTTTTACAAAGCATAGTTAGGGACTTTATTACAACTCTGAAGATTTTATTTGAAGATGTTCTCCTATAGAAGATATACAAGAAATTTGAGGACACTAATTATTTCTTGTTACCCAAAGGGACATCAAAATGTAGAATTTCAAGTAAATGGCACAGTATTTTTAGGTATAAAGGTAAAAAATAGAGGAACTGAAAAAAATTATTCAAATTAAAAAGGCTATAAAAAAGAGAGGAAAAGGAAGTGGAATTCCTTATCAATGAGCTAAATTCCTTGCCTGGACTTTTATAGAGCAGAAATAGATCTTTTTTTTTTAACTTGATAGATGAAAAATATAGGTATAAATACAATATTTGCAAGTATGGAGGTACTCATTGAAACAATTAAGATGGAAGCCTATAGAAAATGGAACTGGCAAGTTGTGGGATGAGAAAGAGACATTTGCTTTTGATTTATACTTTGCTGTTGTCTAGGATTTTTTTTTTAAGAGAGTGGAAAGAAACATACCAAAATGTTAATAGAACTATATCAGAATAATACAATTATTGATGGATTTATTTTTTTACCCATTTTCCTGGAACTTCCAAACATTCTACAGCAACCATGTTTTGTTTTGTTTTGTTTTGTTTTTGGTACTGGGGATTGAATTTAGGACCTTGTGCTTGCTAGGCAGGAGAGGCACCACTGACCTAAATCCCCCACAAGCTACCATATTTATCATCAGAAACATATGCACACTTTTAACCATTAGGAACAGGGAAATACTGTGGTGGGTTAATAATTTACCAAGTCCTTAATTCTCTTTGCCCTTGATCTCTGACTTATTGAAAAAGTTTCAAGCAGACAAGGAGTTTACTAATCTCAACTTTTTTTTTTTTTTTTTTTTTTTGGTGACAGGGTCTCACCATGTAGGTCAGGTTGGCCTTGAATTCATTATGTAGTCCAGGCAGGCCTTGAACTCATCGTGATCCTCCTGCCACGGGCCTCCTGAATCCTGGGATTACAGGCATGTGCCGCCATGCTCGGCCTACACACAACTTTCTAAGGAAATACAAATTATCAGGTTTTTTTCAAAAAAGATAATTGTTTGGCTATATTTAATACCCCTTCATCTCTGCAAGGTCCCCCTTTTCCCAGTGCTTTATGATTTTTTTTTTTGTACTGAGGATTGAACTCAGGACCTTGTACTTTCGAGGCAGGTGAAGCGTCACTGAGCTAAATCCCCAGCCTTTCCAGTGCTTTATGAATGACAAGTTGAATCATCTACCCATTATAGAGGGTATCTACTTGCACTACTTCCCTAGCAGACAAATATTTAATATCAGCTTTAATGTTTTCAGGGACTAAATCCCCCAGCAGCCCATTCTAACATCAGATAGTGATTTTTTTATTAGAAAATTCTTCTGTATATTTAGTAAAAATTGACTTCCTTGGAACAACTTCCACTCATGTATCTTTGTCTTGCTTCCTGAAACTTTTCAAAACAAATCAGACAATCTTCTATGTTGTATTTCTGCAAATATTTGAATATGGCTCCAAGGTCTCATTGGCTCAACATCAAGTCTATTTCTGCTTGCAATTTCACTCTGACCTTAGCACTTTCACAACCAACATTATTCATTTTTCAATTCAATCTATTCATTTACCTTCTGTGTTCTGGGTCCTTCACTAAGGGTGTAATTTTAAACAAATAGACCTGGGCAGTCACTTAGCGGTTGGGCAAGCAAGTCGACTAACTCTAGATGAGATAAACACCACACTAATGAGCAAATAACAATACCAATTCAGGATAGTCAAAAAAGGAAAAGTCCAAAGGGCAGAAGAAGAGAAAACTGAGAAATAAAATGAAGTTGAGGACTGAACTAAAGATTCCTCTGATTGTGAAGTTTTACTTTACTACTCAGAGGAGAAACCAATCATTTTGAAATTTTTAAGAAGAAATTAATCTGTGCCTATCACCCTCAGAGTGGTGAACAAAAAAATTAAACTGTAAGTTATAAATGGGTCTCCTGAAGTTGTAACCAGAGGGAAAAAAATGAGGTTAATGTATTGCTTTTCTTTTTCTCTATAGAGATTTGTGCTTATAAAATTAACAGTAGGTGATACATAGTAGAATAACGTTCAGCCATAAAACATGAAGGATGGAGATAGAGATGAAGAAAACATGTTGTAGGCATGTATGAAAATACCACAGTGAAACCAAATATTTTATAAAGTTAACATGCCCTAATAAAAAATTAAACCTAAAAAAAGAATGGAGTAGTGATACATACTACAAGAAGGACGAAGCTTGAGATCATGATGTTAACTTTAAGAAGTCAATTATTTTGTAGGGAAAGTTGGGGGACAGGCAGGGAAAGGTCTTAGTGAGGTTTCTGACAAATAAAGAGATAAACCCCTGCTAGAGAGAGCAATTAAGAGAAGCAGGGAGAACTGATAAGCAGCCTGGTTCACTTCCCAGCCAGGGCCCCAATTGCTCCTCTCCACCTCCAGTTAAGTACAAAGGTGACAACGTGAGGAGGAGGCTATATTATAGAAAACTCACTTAGTATATAAAATATATACTCACACCTGGACACACACACACCTACATAAAAATACATATTTTTATTATTCTCTTACCATGTTAATTCACTAAAACGTACATGTACCCCTTTACTAATTGCTAACTCAGGCTTGACTGTAAGGCTCTGCCCTAAATTTCAGAGCTATCACCTGACAAAAGAGAAGGAGCTTACCCAAGTATTTGCACGTAGGCAATAAAAAGTGTTAGTAGCCAAAGCAGGAGTCTCAGAGCCTAAAACAGCCAATCAAGCTACAACTCTCAAAGGAGAGTCCCTTCTTGCCAAATAATAAAAGGGGCTAAAAACAAAGACATTCAGCAACAGCTCTGGGCTCCTTACCTTACTACAACAAGGTAGCTGTCTATCTCCTCATTTCTCTCCTCTTTCCAATAAAGTGATTTTGTTTCTCCTTCTAAACTTATATCTCTAATTCTTTATTGGTATAATGTTTATGAACCCGGGTAGATAAAATGTACCCTAACTCCAGATGTGACAATACAAAACCATATAGGACATGATTCCATTCATATGAAATGTCTAGAATGGAAATCTCTAGGACAGAAAGTTTCTTAAGGCTAAGAGGGAGAGGGAATTAAGGGCTAAAGAATTTCTTTTTGATGTACTGAAAATGTTCTAAAATTGACCATGATGATGGTTGTATATATCTGTGAATAAAAACCAAATTACTTAAAATGGGGGAAGAGCATAGTATATAATCATATCTTAATGAAATAGTTTTTTTAAAATAAGCTAATACATTCCATTAGGATGAGATACTTGTTTGTTCATTACCTAGCCTCTTCTTGGAAGCTCCAGAAAAAATGGCAGAACCGCCTACCTTGACTGACTATAACCACAAGCCCTGATTCATTTCCAACTGAAGCATGTTGTTCAATGTTCAGAATGTTTAGAGTCTAACACATTCTTGACCCTGCCCCTACTTCTAGGGTTCATCTATCAACCAACAGTCAACAAATATTGAATTCAGCATGAGTTTCAGTACATGCTGGGTCCTATGCTAGGCACACAGGCCAATCAGGAAGACAATGACTCTACCTCAGAGACTGTTCTTTTCCTCCCCAGAATCTGGCAAAACCCACTACCAGACCCTATCTCAGGGTATTCACACAAATTCCATTTTCTGTGGTTATGCCTCTCCTCTCCTTTGGTCCCCAGTTACTGGACCTTATAGGCATGTATTCTCATAGAATGAGAGAATCTAATTTGCCTTTCTAAAAACCTGCTTAAAGATTAGGACAGATAGGGAATAAAAATCCCTGAAAGAAGAAGACGGTGGATTTTTTGAGGTAATCAGAACCTTCAAACGTCTTGAGTCATACAAGTTCCTTTCCTGAGTTAATTAGTGCAGCTGACTGAGAGCTCCTCCCCTTGTTCCTCCTGGGCATTCTTTCACATCCCCTGTCCTTTTCATTATTTCTCTACTCAGGCTTAATACTATCCATACTAGGTCTTCATCTCTTCACTGTATATAATCATCCTGACTCATAGAATACTCTGAGAAAATGTAAACTCTATTCAGGTCCAAGTTTTGAGAGATGAATAATGGTTGGATTGCTTGTATGGTCAAAAAGATACATTATATAATGCATTTTCACCTTGCGGTAGGTGCTTCCTGAATTAGTCTCTTGATTTATCAGACCAGTTTAAAGACAAGTATTTAGGTGTTCATTTCTCAAATACAAAAAGATAATAATAATTTGACTGATTCATTATCCATCATTTGTGTTTAGGGAGCCCAATATCCATAGGAATTAGGGGCTGGAGATGTCACTCAGTGTTACAGAGCTTGCCCACCATGCTCAAGGCCCTGGGTTTGATCCTCGTGGGGATCCATTGAAGCAAGAGTCACCATTCTTATGCAAAAAATCAAAGCTACTTTACCCAAGGAATATGGCAAGGGGTCAGTGAGGCATAGTTCAGGATTAGAATATGACTTTACCTGACACAGCAGCACAAGCTGGTTAAAAACAAAAAAGACACTAACCACCAAGAAAATATCTGTATTGTGCACCAAGAAATTTGTTTGAAAACACTAGGATTACTTACCTGTTTAGCAAGGTAAAACTTAGTTATAGAATATTTCTTGGTCCTGGATCTATATACATGGAGCAGCTGCCAAGGGGCCAGGAGCCAAAGGAAGCACAAAGGAATCCATACCAGAACAGTTTGCTCAAAACAAAGTGTAAGGTCTGCATCTGGTCTATCCAGCAATGAGAAATTCTGGGGAGACAAAAAGGAGCTGTTGGATATATGTTTTTTTTAAAAAAACAAACTCATGATCCAAAACGCTCCAGCTGTTTCAAACAATTTAAATGCAATCCCATATCCATATCCAGTTTTGTCTTTTAACTATCCATATCTTCCTGTTCATTCTCATTGAAAAAAATTAACCATTTAATGACATTTAGTGACTTTTCTGGCCAATATAACCTCTAAAACCTATACTCCTGAGATTTTTAAGTGAACTTCTATAGCAGCTATTCTGAGTAAAATTCACTGTGACATTTGCAAAGTTGAAGGAAGAAAAGGATGGTTCCTCAATCCAAAGGGGAGACGACTTCTTTGGATATAAAATCTTATTCTTGTTTAGTTTCTACTACTAACTGAACTCACTGGCAGATATTCAAACATGTGGGCACCAGGCAGGCAGAAAGATTAGTCATACTATGACATTTACTACTATTACCTACTATTTACTATTATTACCTACTATGGCCTGAAAGGCTTATATCAAAACCAAGGGGGCCTGATCATTTTGGGCACAGGAGCAATAACAGCATGCTGGGCATTACTGGATAGAAGAGTTATCCCAGCAGTCTTTGATGCTGTAATAAATGGAAATGTCTTGTGAGGTGGAGTGGGGAGTACCAGTCTTAGTTCTGATTCAAGTGAGGGTAGATTTTTCTCTTCCTATAAGTATTTTTATTTTTTTTGTTGATTATTGAGAGTCCTTTGAAAAATGTTGAGGTTCCTTGACAAGATGATTTATCAGATAATTATGGAGAGAATTCTCAAAAGATGGCCTGTCAAGGTAATGAAGCCTATTAACCCCCACCTTCCAGTGGTATCTGTGTCCTCATTTTGAGGGCTCTGGGGCCCAGGTTCTTCCTAACATGAAGGGCTATTCCTGTGTTCTGCTATCTCATTCCAACTCCTCTCATCTCTACATAAAGTTATGCAACTTTAGGCTTTAAAAGACTTACCTAAAATATTTAAACTATGTTAATCACCCTAGGTGATTCTGATTCTGATGTTGATGCTATAGGAGTTTGGAGAAGGCCACTCAAAAAATTACTAAATCCAAGGTCTTTCCTCATTCTCTATTCCACTGAACTAATTGGTATTGTTGATTGCTCTGTCTTGAAATTCTCTGCTATCTGTGGCTCTCTGAATCTTGTTTAAATACCTGATCTCTCTTTCAGTGATACTTCTTCCTCTCCCTCTCTAAACCAGTATTGCCCAATTCTCATGGTTCAAAAATGATCTCACTGCTAATAATGCCCAGATTTGCATTTGCATCCCTAGTCTCAACTTCTAGTCCGTATGATTAGTTGCAAGTTCCTGTAAAATATATTATTATTTCAACATCAACATATCTCAGTAAGACTCAATCATAGACCCTCTCCTCTTTCACCTATGCCACAAAATATCCAACAACAGTTCCTGTTCTTAACACTGAAGAAATTGGATTTTTTTTCTCTATTTCTCTATAGAAAAGGCAATTTTGCAACTAGCTAGTCCGAAAAGTGAGTCTAACACAATAAGCATATGTTAAAAAATAAATTAGATAATCTTTCCCAGATAGTATATCCTCTGGAGATATCATAAATTGTCTTTTCAAAAAAAGCCTGAGCTTTAGACCAACTGCACTTCTAACCTTTCTAGTTCTTGTTGGTGGCTCTCATTAATCTATCACTTATTCTGTTAAAGAAGAGTAGAGAGTGAAAATAAATATAATTTCTCACCCAAAAAGTAGAGTTGCAGAACTTGTCCACCATAACTCCTGTAGCACTTCTGGAATGAATGTAGAATGGAATGTAGAACTTCTCTAGGACCTTGCTGTTTTTTCTTCACTCTTCCTCGGAGAAGGTGGATGGCAAGTAGCAATGTGTTATATCCCCCTCTGATGTTCTGATGTTGCAATTAAAGGCAGGTCTCCTGACCTTTCATCCCAACAATTTAATAGTTAACCTTGCCTGGAGACATGGTTACCTCATCCCAGTGGATAGGCATGTGACTGAGAATTGCCAGGTACTGTTGGACTCACAAATTCCCAAAGTTCCCAAAGACTCTATAATATGGCCATATATAAAAGGAGCCACTGGCAGAGCTGGCTGGCAATAGGAGTGTAGTATGCTTACTATCTTCTAAGGGACACAAACTACAAAAGGGCAGTGTCTTAGTTACTTTTCTCATTGCTGAGACAAAATACCTGACATCCAAAGTTAAAGGAGGAAAGGTTTATCTAGCTCACAGTTTGTAGAGGTTTCAGTTCCTAATCGGCTGGCTCCAAGGCAGGGTAGATGGCAAACAGGCATTGCAGACCAGAAGCAGTTCATGGCAGGCAGAAGATACCAAAACAAGCAAAAGATAACAACATCTCTTTATATCCCTTTTATCTTATCCAGGCTACTTAGGGTAGGTAGCACTCAAACCCTTAATCCTAGTGACCTTGATCCTAGCATTGCACCATGAATCAATCCCAATGTCACACACTTTAGATCCAGTCACCTCTGAAAAAGTCCCACCTTCAACTGCATGAGGCTTTAGGGGGACATTTAAACACAAGCCATAACGGGCAGCAACAATAAAAGGACATGTATTGTTAAACACACTGTTTCATTTTTTAAAAAGGTCTTGGAGTTTATAGAAATGGAAAATATCTACTTATCTGGATTTTTAATTAATATACAACCTAGCCAAGTGTGGTGTGCAAACCTATAATTTCAACACTCAGGAGGCTGAGCCAGGAGGATTGCCTGGGCAGTACAAGGCCAGCCTTGTCAACTAGGTGACTTAGTGAGACCATGTTTCAAATTAACCATAAAAAGGGCTGGTGATATTAGTCAATATAAAGGTCCTGGAGTAACCAGTACTGCAGAATGGAACTTTAAAAAGTTAATTTTTTTTCCTTTGAAGTCAAGTGGCTTCAAACTTCCTCAGAGGTAGGGCATAAATAGCTCCCCTACCTCTATACTGCCCAGAGGAATGGAAAGAATGTAAAGATCCTGGTACCAGGTGGTCAAGCCAAATTTCTTTCCTTTTTCATTCCCTGGGTCCATGAAGGGATAGAACTAGCCTGAAGATGTCTGTTGTTCCACTGTATTCCCTCCCTGACTGTTCCTGGTCATAAAAGACCCCAACATAACTGTGCAGTGTGAGATGGTGATTTGAGGCAAACGGGCTTGTCCACCTCCTAGGGGCTAGCTTTGAATACCTGTAAATCCTTTTATCTTTTCCCCAAATATATGGCCTCCT
Organism: Heterocephalus glaber; assembly: GCF_053883595.1. Classification (NCBI taxonomy): domain Eukaryota; kingdom Metazoa; phylum Chordata; class Mammalia; order Rodentia; family Bathyergidae; genus Heterocephalus; species Heterocephalus glaber. The sequence goes on along the minus strand of NW_028258320.1, from coordinate 49,720,855 downwards.
TTGATTTGGTTAGCATCAAATCAGTGAACATAAGTATATGAACCCAAGTAGCCAGTAACACTAAGTTCAATCTCAAATATCAAAAAAAAAAAAAAAATAGAACTTAAAACCATGATTAAAACTTGCATAAACTTTGTTTGAAAATGTCAGTATGAAAGCATATATATATGGCTTATGGGATTGTAAGTAATTTTTATTTTCCTTTTTGCTTGTCTATATTTTCTGATTTTTCTATAATTATCAGATATTATTTGTATAATAATATTTTAAAGCAATTATTGTGGTTAAAAATACATAACATAAAATTTATCATCTTAGTTATTTCATACTATACAATTCAGCAGTGTTAAATATATTCATACTTTTGTTCAACTAATCTCCAGAACTTTACATCTTATAAAACTGAAACTCTATGTCCATTAAACAAAAACTCCCTATTCTCCCTTCTCTCAAGTATAGCACATTATATTAATATAGGGCATCCTAAATTAATAACAAGACATGCCAAACATCATAATAAAGTATAAACACAATAATGTAGAAGCATTTTAGTTATCAACACAAATGCAAAAATAGTTTTGAAGTTATATATCAGAACTCACATATAATATCATATTTAAAATTATTAAAGATTAAGAAGTTATTAATGTTGTTAATATTATCATCAAAATGACACATCTCCCCCATAAAAAAATCCTGTAAAGAACTCAAGGATGTGAGAGAACTCAGGGAGAAACTTGAGTTCCTTATATATCCCAGCTATTAGTCCTGATTCAACTCTTTTAAAATTGTATTTATTTTTATTAGAACATGTTTACAGTACATAATAATTAATTCTTCATGGGGAGTTGGTGCATATACATAATGTATCTTAATTCATTTTTTTCCCATCTCTTTCCTCTCATTTACCTCTCTATTCCCTTCATCTCTTGGTCTCCTTCACTTTTGCAAAAGTTCAATCTCTCTGTTTCCTATTGCCAATCTTTCATTTTGCTCTTTATATTTTGTGTTTCTCAAATAAGAAAAACTGTGATATTTAAGCTTGTATGCCTGATTTATTTCATTTAATATTACGGTCTCATGGTACATCCGTTTTCCTACTGTAAGATCAGACCGAGGCACAATTGAAGCCACCAAGGCAGACAAAGTCTAAGCAACATGCAATGAGTTTATTGCCATCTGGGTGCAGATAGGCCAAGGATGAGAAGGCCACTAGCACTGACAGGAGGGTGCTCATGGTAGTATGGGGCATTTTAGGTAGGGGAGGGGGCACTGGTTGAGAGGGTGGAAAATTTTAGAGTCCCATGGGTGATGGGCCTGGAGCTGGCCAATAAACCGGGTGGTGGTGAGAGCAGCAGGGCAGCTGCTGGTTTTTTGTTATCTCTGTGCTCCTGTGGATGTGGGTAGCAGGTCTGCTCGGGCAGGGTCTGACTTGGGATGGGGGCTCTCACCTACAAATGATTCAATTTTCTTTATGGCAGAATAGTTCTCCTTTGTGTATAAATACCACATTTTATTTATCCATTTATCTGTTGATGGACACCTTACATTTGTAAAATAACTTAAAGTCCAGTGTTGGGGTGCCTCTGGCTTTGCTCTTGTACCTAGGAATTGTTTTTGCCATTCTGGGTCTCTTCTGGTCCCATATGAATTTCAGGATTGTTTTCTCTTTTTCTGTAAACTGTTAGTGTTTTGATTGAGATTGTGTTTAATACACACACACACACACACACACACACACATATTCTGGAACTATGGCCATTTTGACAATATTATTCTTGCTTATCCAGGAAGAGGGGACATATTTCCAATTTCTGATGTCCTCTTTAATCTCCTTTTTCAGAGTACTATAGTTTTCATTGTAGAGCTCTTTCACTTCCTTAGTTAGGTTAATTCCTTAGCACAGTATTTAATATTTCTTGATGGTATTGTGAATCATATTGTCTTTCTAATTTCTTTTTCAGTGAGTTCAATATTACACAGGAATACTACTGGTTTTTGTATGTTGATTTTGTATCCTGCTACAAAGCTGAATTTGGTTATTAACTCTGGGAGTATTCTGGTGGAATTTTTTGGATGTTCAATGTAGAGGATCGTGTCATCTGCAAATAATGATGATTTGACTTCTTCTTTTCCTATACATATCCCTTTTATTTCTTTCTCTTGCCTGATGGCTCTGGCTAATGTTTCAAGCACTATATTGAACAGGAGTAGTGATAGTGGATATCCTTGTTTTGTTCTTGATTGTTTTTTCAAGACAGTGTCTCACTATGTAGTCTAGGCTGGCTTTGAACTCACTGTGGAGCCTAGGCTATCCTCAAACTTGTAGAGATACTTCTACCTCAGACTCCTGAGTGCTGGGATTATAGGCGTGCACCACTTCACTTGGCTTTGTTCCTGATTTTAGCAGGGAAAGCTTTCAACTTTTCTCCATTTAATGATGTTGGCAATAGGTTTGTCATAAATGGCTTTTAACAGTACCATCACTCCCAGAACAGAGGAAGGGGCTTCTGGGCTGCTGTACCACCTCTCCCAGCACAGAGGAGGTGAGCCACACAGGCACCAACAGCACATTCCCCCACCCCCGTTGAAATGAGAAGACACGTAAACAAGTCTCAAAACCAGATTTCCAGATCACCTATAGCAACCACAAAGGGAAATGAAATGGAACACTCTGATAACCACCTGGACTCCCTGAACTGGCAACAAACGAGGATCTGGAAAAAATGAAATCAGAAATAATTTCTCACATAACAGCAGAGACTGTGCTCATAGTGCAAGACATGCTTAATAAATCTAGAGAGGAGCTGAGGAACACGATGGAATCCCAACAAAGGAAACAAATGGAATCCATAAATGGCATTTAACAGATTGAGATAAGGTCATTCTACACCTATTTTCTTTGGGGTTTTTTTTTGTCAATGTTGGATTTGATCAAAGGCATTTTGTGGAACTACTGAGATGATTATATGGGTTTTGTTATTGCTTCTGTTTATGTGACACATTACATTTATTTATTTGCATATGTTGAGCCATCCTTGCATCTCTGGAATGAAGCCTACTTGGTCATCTTTTTGATAATTTGTTCCGTTCTTTTTCCTAGTATCTTGTTGAGGATTTTTGTGTCTATGTTCATTAGAGAGATAGGGCTATAGTTGTTTATTTTGGTTGAATCTTTGTCTGATTTTGGAAAAAGGATAATGGTAGCCCCCAGGAATAACATTGGGAATACTCCTTCCCTTTCAATTTCATTAAAATGATTGGAGCATTGGCATTAGATCTTCCCTGAAGTTCTTGTGGAATTAACCAGTGCATCCATCTGGATCTGGGATTTTGTCCATTGGTAGGTTTTTATTACTGCTTCAATTTCATTGCCTGTCATTGGATTAGTCCAGGTGTCTATCTTCTTGGTAATTCTCTCTTTGGTAATTCTTACGTATCTAGGAATCTATCCATTTCTTCCAAATTCTTCAATTTTCTGGAAAACGGTTTTGCAAAGTAGTTGCTAATAATCTTCTGGATTTTGGGAGTGTCTGTTGTGATTTCACCTTTTTCATTCTTAATTATGTGAATTTGGGTGTTTTCTTTCCTTTTCTTTGTAAGATTGGCTAAGGATTTGTCTATTTCCTTTATTCTTTCAAAGAACCAGCTGCTCAATATATTGGTTTTTTTGTATGCTTTTTAAGTCTCAATTTCATTTATTTCTGCTCTGATCTTCATAATTTCCTTCCTTGTTCTAGCTTTGGGCTTGGATTATTTTTATTTTTCTAGGAAGTTTAAGTGCATCATGAAGCTATTTATTTGGACTCTGTTTTTGTGATGTGGACATTCACAACTATAAACTTCCCTCTTAGGATTGTTTTCATTGTGTCCCATAAGTTCTCATATGTTGTACTGGCATTATCATCGGATTCTAGAAATTGTCTAATTTCTTTGTTGATTTCTTCTGTGTCCCATTGATTATTCAAGAGGATATTGTTTAATTTCCATGTGTTTGCATAATCTATGTTTTCTTTTGCCATTGATTTTTAGTTTCATTGCACTGTAATGTGATAATATACAAGGGATAATTTTGATTCTTTTACATTTATTTAAACATGATTTGTCAGCCAGTTTGTGGTTTATTTTGGAGAAAGTTCCATATGCTGTTGAGAAGAGTGTGTATTCTGGTTTTTTTGGGTTGAACACTGTCAATATCTATTAAGTCCATTTGTTCAAAATGTGGCTCAACTCTGATACTTCTTTATCAACTTTTTGTCTAGTTGATCTATTTGTAACAGTGGGGTATTGACATTCCCCACTATAATTGTGTTGACTTTTATCTGATTTTGCATGTCTAGCAGTGTTTATTTCATGAAGTTGAGTATGTCAGTGTTTGGTGCATATATGTTTTTATATTGAGATTTTTTCCTGTTGAATTGCTTTCTTAACCAATATGTAGTGACTGCCTTTTTTTTTTTTTTTTTTTTTTTTTTTTGAGATAGGGTCTCAGTACGTAGTTCAGGGTGGCCTTGAAATCACTATGCAGCCCAGGCTGGCCTCGAACTCAAGGGAATCCTCCTGCCTCAGCTTCTCCAATGCTGGGATTACAGGCATGTGCCACCGTGTCTGGCCCATCTTTACTTCTTCTGATCACTTTTGGCTTGAAGTCCACTTATCTGAAAATAAGATAGCTACTCCTGAGACACGGGTTTCGCAGTTTGTCCAGGGAGGTCCTCAGGCTTCAAAATGATGCTCTCGGCACAACAATGCAATGGTGACTGCTTGGCCTGGGGCTGGTGCTCCTCCTGCGTCCTCTATGGAGTGCTGTGGGTCGTCTTTGGGCTAAGGCCCAACATGGGCTTTTACCGGTGCTTTCCACTTAGCTCCGGCGTCCACCCCTGAGGGTCCCTCCAATGGCCTTGCATCTGCCTGCTCCGGGCCTGAGTGGTCCGAGTGGTGGCCAGCCGGCTCAGGCCTCTGAGGTGGCCCAGCCCAGGAGTGTGCAGCTCAGAGCACTGGGGCTATGCACTGGGAAGCCAGGGCAGTGGTCCAAACCAGTAGGAGAAGCATTACAGTGGCACCTTCCCGCTGCAACTGCGGGCCCAGATGTGCGACCTGGTGCATGGCATGTTCATCTTCGGCTATGACAACTACATGGTACTCGTCTTTCCACAGGACTAGCTCAACTCCATCCACTGCTGCAGCTGGGGGCTGCACTGGGGGAACCCTTCACATTTGAACATCAATGACATACTATTCATTGACTCTTGTTGATGCATTGGATACACTTGCAATAATGGGAAATTCATCTGAGTTCCAGAAAGCAGTCAAGTTAATGATCAACACAGTTTCACTTGACAAAGATTCTACTGTTCGGGACTTTGAGGCTCTGGGAAGCCTTCTTTCTGCCCACAGAACAATAACTGACTCTAAGCAGGCCTTTGGTGACTATGATAATGAATTGTTGCACATGCTCATGACCCGGCTGTGTGGCTTCTCCCTGCTTTTGAGAACACCAAGATAGGGATCCCTTATCCTTGGGTGAATCTAAAGACAGGCATTCCTCCTGACAGCAATAATGAGACCTGCATGGCAGGAACTGGTTCTCTGTTGGTGGAATTTGGGATTCCACCTTTTAATGGGTGGCCAGGCAAGGAGTAAAAGCCCTCGAGAACTTTTGGAGCAATGATACAGGATTATTAGGCAATGTCGTGAATATCCAGATGGGACATTGGGTTGGAAAGCAGAGTGGCTTGGGTGCTGGGCTAGATTTCTTTCTATGAATAGCTTTTAAAGTCTTACATGCTCTTTGGAGAAAAAGAAGACCTAGAAATGTGTAATGCTGCATATCAGAGTATTCAAAACTACTTAAGAAGAGGGAGGGAAGCTTGAAATGAAGGAGGAGACCCCCCATTCTATGTCAATGTGAATATGTTCAGTGGGCACCTCATGAATACCTGGATCCACTCTCTGCAGGCATTCTTCCCTGGACTGCAGGATCTAGTAGGAGATGTGGAAGATGCTATCTGTCTTCATGGCTTTCATTATGCCATATAGAAACAATATGGAGGGCAGCTACAGGCCCCTGATGCTCTCTTCTACCCACTGAGGCCAAAATTAATAGAATCTACATATCTCCTCTACCAGGCACCCAAGAATCTCTTCCACCTCTGCATAGGAATGAATATTCTGCAGAGTCTGGAGAAGTACTCAAAAGTCAAATGTGGGTATGCCATATGGCATCATGTCATAGACAAGTCCAAAGAAGATCAGTTGGAGAGCTTCTTTCTCAGTGAGACCTGTAAATATTTATATCTGGTGTTTGATGAGGAGAATCCAGTATACAAATCTGGAACCAGGTACATGTTTACAACAGAGGGCCACATTTTATCTGTGGACAGACATCTTTGGGAATCTTTGGAAGGAATTCTTCTCTGAAGATGAAAAGTAGCAGCAGCAGATAATGTTTGTGCACAGGCCAAAATCTCAAGGGTTAAAAGTCATCAATTCCAGCTCCAATTGCAATAATGTTCCTGATAAGAGGAGATACTCCCTGCCCTTAAAGAGCATCTACATGTGACAGATTGACCAGATGGTTGGCTTGGTTTGATCTGCTCTCCTTTATCTGGTCTTATCATAAACCAGACCTAACTAACTGAACCCGGACCACAAAAATCCAGTCTGAAGTGGAAGAGGCAGAAGTCTGGCCATCCATGATGGCATAGGAATTTCTGTCCAGCTCGTCACCCATATCTAGTTAATTTTTACATACTTCGGTGTTTCCTTTCTGTTCAATAAAATGCTCTATTTTTCTTAAGGATATAAATAAATTAAATTTTTTTTTTAAAAAAAGATAGCTACTCCTGCTTGTTTTCAGTTTCTCATTGCATGGAATATTGTTTTTCACCCTTTGGTTTTCAGTCTATGAATTTCTTTCTTGATTAAATGTGTTTCTTTTATGCAACATACTGTTGCATTTTGTTTTTTGGTTCAGTCTGCTGATCTGTGTCTTTTAATTGGAGTATTAAGATAATTCACAATAAGGGTTATTACTGAAAGTTATTGACTTATTTCTGTCATTATATTATTTTCCTGTTCCTGTTCATCATCCCCCCACTTTTGGTTAACTGTTTATCTTGGCTAATGTATTCATTCTATTAGAGCTTTTGGTACTGTTAGCTTTATTGTCTTTCGCATATCCTTGAGCATTGTTTGGAGTGTTAGTTTAGTGATCATAAATTTCTTGAAGGTGCTCTTTGTCATAGAAAGACCTTATTTTTCCATCAATTTTGATAGATGATTTTGTAGGACATAGTCATCTGGGTTGCAAATTGTTTTCTTTTAAGGAAACACTTCACTCCAAATTCTTCTGGACTTTAAGATTAGTGTTGGGAAGTCTGCTGTAATTCTAATGGATTTGCCTTTATAAGCAATTTGTTGCCTTTTTTCTAACAGCTCTTAACATTCTGTCCTTGTGTTGAAGCTCTGGGATTTTGAATATGATCTATTGTGGACAGGTTATTTTATAATTGTGGCTATTTGGAGTTCTACATCCCTCACCAGTCTGTATGCTAAATTCTTTCCCCATGTTCAGAAAGTTTTCTATTATTTATGTAAACAGTTTTTGTTACATTTGCACTGTCTGATTTTCCACTAATTTCATTTAATCTTAGATTAGTCTTCTTTGTATCATCTACCACCTGTTGAATCCACTTTTCATATTCCCTTGTTTTTAAGATATCTCTTGTTTTTGAGGTATCTCTGAATAATTGATCACTGACATCGGCCCTATGTTCTAGTGCTAATATTCTGCCTTTACACTGGTCACTTCTGCTGTCCATACTTTGAATAGAAATTTTAATCTGCTGGATTTTTGCCTGGTGCCCTTTCATGGACTCTAATTCTTTGCTAAATTGATCATTTGTGTTTTGTGACATTTTGTTTATCTCAGCTACATTTTTATTATTGTCTTCTCTAAATTTGTTGATCATTTTGTTGTCATTCTGTATCATCTTTGAGGTTGCTTTGCACTTTATTGATATTTTTATCTCTTCTTTTATAACTTCAAATAATCCTGCTGTGTGACTTTTGATTTCCTGCCTTTTACTGTTCCATGGGGAGTTGGAATTTTTTGGAGGCATTTTGTTGCCTTGTGTTCTCATGATTCTATTGATTTTTAGTGTGTTTGTGCTAAGGTTTGTGGGTTGATTATAGTGGGAAGACTTTGTTGCTAGTATGAAGACATCTTTAGTTAGTGTCTGCTGTTCAGTGATGCATTCTGGGCATGACTAATGACAGGCCTTTGCCTCTGTTCCAAAATCCAACTACCTCTGTTAATTTGGGAGAACAGGCTGCAGTGTAATTGGCCCAGCACCTAGTTCTTTGGGAATGATCCACAGTACTGTTGATGACAAAAGGAAATCCAGATATTGGTATCCACAGAAAACCAATTAATAGAAACAACTAACAATAAAGTCAGCAACAGTAATAGTGTTGAAGACAAACTGAATGTTGACATACCCTAACAATCAATAATGTGCCACTCTTAACCTTAGAAAAGGGCTCTATAATTACAGTTAGGCAAACCAATATTGGCATACAGTAAATGATACATTAAATATAACAACTATACCTCCTTTAATTTTAGTTAAGTATTCAACAGCAATGACATATAGGTAATCATTTAAAGACTAATAAAGTTTAATGGTTATACTAGTAAAGACAGGGGGTGGGGAATGGGAGAATAAAAGAAGTAAAATTTGAAAAATTAATCAATGAAAGATTAGAAGGTGAAAAGAAAAATGAGGTAAAAGATCCTATTAAAGAGAAAAAATTAAAAGAATTAAATACAGGTAATAGAAAAAATACAAAGAAAACAATGAGAGACCCAGGTCTGGCCACACCCTACCAAGGTCCCAAGTCGCTCAGAACACGCCGAATCCCCCCGCTGCAGACAGGCAAGTCTGTGCATGCCCTACCGAGGTCCTGAGTTGCAGGGAACATGCCAAATCAGCCCGCTGCAGACAGGCAGGTCTGTGCGTGCCCTACCGAGGTCCCAAGTCCCGTGGAAGATGCTGAATCACCCCACTGCAGAAAGGCAGCCACCTGGTTCCACACTACAAAGACGTAGAGGACACCAGACCACCAGATCATGGTACTGAGTCCCACTGCTCCCGGCCCAGAGGTAGGGGCTTCTGAGCCGCCGTCCCACTGCTCCTGGTGCAGAGGAAGGGGCTTCCCAGTCACCATCCCTCACACTGCTCCCAGCCCAGAGGAAAGGGCTTTTGGGCCACTTTCTGTCCTGCTGCTCCTGGCCCAGAGGGAGGGGCTTCTGAGCCACCATCCCACTGCTCCTGGTCCAGAGGAAGGGGCTTCTCGGCCACCATCTCTCCCACTGCTCCCAGCCCACAGGAAAGGGCTTTTGGGTCACCATCCCTACTGCTGCTCCTGGCCCCTGTCCCACCTCTCCCAGCTCAGAGGAGGTAATCCATGCAGGCACTAACAGCCCCCCACCCCAGTCGAAATGAGAAAACACATAAATGAGTCTCAAAACCAGACTTCAAGATCACCTACAGCAACCCCGAAGGGAAATGAGATGGAACACTCTGATACTCAACCACCTGGACCCACTGAACTGGCAACAAAAGGGGATCTGGAAAAAATGAAATCAGAAATAATTTCTCAGATAAAAGGAGAAATTGTGCCCCTAGTGCAAGACATGATTAATAAATCTAGAGAGAAGCTCAGGAACATGATGGAATCCCAACATAAGAAACAAATGGAATCCATAAAACAGATGCAAATAGATTTCCAGGACACAAAAAACTCCACTGAAAGTCTACACAGCAGAATGAGTCAATGTGAGGACAGAATTTCAGATATAGAAGATAAGATTGCAATTACTGACCAGGAAAAGAAAAATTGCTTCAAAATTATAAGGGAACATGAGAAATCAATCCAGCACCTGCTAGATGATGCAAAGAAGAATAACATAAGACTGATTCGAGTCAATGAAGAAACAGGAGAGAGTGCAGATGACATAAAAAAATCTCTTCACAGAAATAATGGCAGAAAACTTCCCAAGCAGGGGAAAAGAGCTTGACATACAGATAAGTGAGGCATATAGGACTCCAAATAGCCTTGATCAAAAAAAATCTACACATAGGCATATAATTATTAAGATTCTAGAAACACAACAGAAGAACAAAGTTCTCCAAGCAGTCAGAGAAAAGAAACAAATCACATACAAAGAATCAGAATCAGAATCACAGCAGACTTCTCAACGCAAATCTTCAAGGCAAGAAGACCTTGGAGTGACGTATTTCAAGCCCTAAAAGAAAACAGCCTCCAACCCAGATTCATGTACCCTGCAAAACTATCTTTCAAAATGGATGGAGAAATAAGATACTTTCATGACAAAGAGCACTTTAGGAACTTTGTGAATACCAAACCAGCACTCCAAAGAATTTTACACAATATCCTAGGAAGAGACTTTGAGGATCACAACCCCAGGAAGCAAAGCAGAATGAACCCATCTGGCATGACAAGAAATCAAATGTAAAGGAGGAGAACCCAACAAAAAGAAAAAGTCATGGCAATGACAAGTCAGTACATCTCAGTTATAACCATCAATGTTAATGGTCTCAATTCACCAATCAAAAGAAATAGACTGGCAGAATGGGTCAAGAAGCAAAATCCAACAATATGCTGCATACAAGAAACGCACTTAATTCAAAAGGAAACTCATAGACTGAAAGTTAAAGGGTGGAAAACAATACTCCATGTGAAAGGAACCCGAAAAAAAGCAGAACTAGCTATCCTCTTTGCAGATCAAGTAGATTTCAAACCAACACTGATTAAGAGAGATGAAGAAGGACACTACATCCTTGTAAAGGGAACAATCCAAGAGGAAAAGATGCCAATCATAAATATCTATGCACCAAACACTAGTGCACCCAACTATATAAAAAAAATACTAATGGACATGAAAAGTCATATATGCACTAATACAATTGTAGTGGGGGACCTCAACACCCCACTATCACAAATAGATTGATCAACTATACTAAAAATAAGCAATGAAATATCAGAACTCAATTGAACTCTTGAACAAATGAACTTAACAGATGTTTACAGAGTCTTCCACCCCACAAAATCAGAATACACATTCTTCTCAGCTGCACATGGGTCATTCTCCAAAATAGACCACATACTCACACACAGAACATAGTTAAGTAAGTGCAAAGGAATTGAAGTTATCCCCTGTATATTATCAGACCATAGTGCAATGAAATTGGAGATCCATAGCAAAAGAAACTCAAAAAATTTCATAAACATGTGGAAATTGAACAACACATGTCTAAATAACCAATGGGTCACAGAGGAAATTAAAGAAGAAATCAGACAGTTCCTTCAATTAAATGGCAATGACAATACAACATATTGGAATCTATGGGACACAATGAAAGCAGTCTTACGAGGGAAATTCATAGCAGTGAATACACATATTAGGAAAACAGAAGGAGCCCAATTAAACAACCTGATGCTGAACCTCAAGCTTCTAGAAAAAGAAGAACAGGACAACCCCAAAGCTCATACAAGGGAGGAAATTATAAAGATCAGAGGAGAAATCAATGCAATGGAGACTAAGAGAATGATACAAAACATCAATGAAGCCAAGAGTTGGTTCTTCAAAAGAATCAACAAAATTGACAAACCCTTAGCCAACCTTGTCAGAAAAAGGAAAGAAAAGGCCCCAATCCATGCAGTCAGGAATGAAAAGGGTGAAATTACAACAGACCCAGCAGAAATTCGGAGGATCATCAACACCTACTTCCAGAACCTATACACCAATAAGATGGACAACACAGAAGAATTGCACAGATTCCTAGACACATATGAATTACGAAAGTTGAACGAAGAAGACCTAAAAATTCTGAACAACCCAATATCAACCAATGAAATTGAAAATGTAATTAAAAACTTATCAACTAAGAAAATCCCGGGTTGATGGCTTCACGGCTGAATTCTACAAGACATTTAGAGAGGAACTGCTGCCACTACTGTTTAAACTCTTCAATGAAATTGAAAGGGAAGCAATACTCCCAAATTCATTCCTGAAAGCAAGCATCACCTTGATCCCCAAAGCAGAGAAAGACCCAACTGAAAAAGAGAACTATAGGCCAATCTCACTAATGAACATAGATGCAAAAATCCTTAATAAGATAATAGCAAACAGAATGCAGAAGATCATCAAGAAGATCATACACCCTGATCAAGTGGGATGCATCCCAGGGATGCAGGGATGGTTCAATATATGCAAATCAATCAATGTCATACACTATATCAATAGAGCCAAGGACAAAAACCATATGATTATTTCCATAGATGCAGAAAAAGCATTGGACAAAATCCAACATGCATTTATGATAAAAACCCTACAAAAAATTGGAATAGATGGTCTCTACCTCAAACTGATAGAAGCCATCTATGAAAAACCAACAGCCAATATCATACTAAATGGTCAAAAACTGAAATCCTTCACACTCAAATCAGGAAAAAGACAAAGATGTCCACTATCACCACTCTTGTTCAATACAGTTCTGGAAACATTAGCCACGGCAATTAGACAAGAGAAAGAAATAAAAGGAATAAAGATAGGTAATGAAGAAGTCAAATTGTCATTATTTGCAGATGACATGGTACGCTATATAGAAGACCCCAAGAACTCCACCAAAAGTCTTCTAGACTTAATAACCAAATTCAGTCAAGTAGCTGGTTACAAGGTCAACACACAAAAATCAATAGCTTTCCTCTACACCAATGACAGACTCACTGAGGGAGAAATAGGGCAAATAATTCCTTTCACAATAGCATCCAAAAAACTGAAATACCTAGGAATCAACCTAACGAAAGAAATCAAAGACTTCTTTTCTGAAAACTATGGCACTCTGAAAAGAGAGATTGAAGATGATATCAGAAAATGGACAGGCATCCCCTGCTCCTGGGTAGGAAGGATTAATATAGTGAAAATGGCCATCCTTCCAAAACTGCTATATAGACTGAATGCAATTCCAATTGAGATCCCAGCAGCATACTTCATGCACCTTGAGAAAACAATCCAAAAATTCATTTGGAACAAGAAGAGACCCAGAATAGCAAAAGCAGTTCTAGGTAACAGAGACATGGCAGGGAGTATCAGAATCCCCAACCTGCAACTATACTACAAACCTACTATGATAAAAACAGCATGGTACTGGCAAAGAAACAGACGTGAAGACCAGTGGTACAGAGTAGAAGATGCAGAAACAACACCAGACACCCTCAGCCATCTCATCTTTGATAAAGGAGCCAAATACCCTCACTGGAAGAAAGATAGCCTCTTTAATAAATGGTGCTGGAAAAAATGGGCTTCAACTTGCCAAAGATTAAAACTAGACCTATATCTCTCCCCATGCACTAAACTAAAATCAAAATGGATTAAAGATCTAAATATTAAAATAGAAACTCTGTACCAGTTGGAACAGAGGTTAGGTAGAACCCTTGAAGACATCGGTGTAGGAAAAGATTTTAGGAATAAAACCTCAGTTGCCCGTGAACTAGCACAAACAATCAACAAATGAGATCTCTTCTTATTAAAAGGCTTCTGCACAGCAAGAGAAACCACCAGCAGTGTGAAGAGACAACCCACAATGTGGGAAAAAATCTTCACCTGCTTTTCCTCAGACAAAGGTCTACTATCTGGAATCTATAAAGAACTTAAAAAGATCAGACCTCCCAAATTTAAAGATCCAGTCCAAAAATGGGCATCTGAAATGAACAGACATTTCTCAGACAAAGAAGTAGAAATAGCAAATAAATACATGAAAAAATGTTCAACATCACTGGTCATTCGAGAGATGCAAATGAAAACAAGGCTGAGATTCCACTTCACTCCAGAAAGAATGGCTGCTATCATGAAATCAACCAGTAACAAATGCTGGTGGGGCTGTGGGGAAAGAGGAACCCTGCTCCACTGCTGGTGGGAGTGTAGACTGGTGCAACCACTGTGGAAATCAGTATGGAGATACCTCAAAGAACTAGGACTGGAAGTCCCATTTGACCCCGCTATGCCCCTGCTGGGGATCTTCCCCAAAGAATTAAAAGAATCATACCACGGTGATATATGTGCACCCATGTTCATAGCAGCACAGTTTGTAATAGCTAAAACTTGGAAACAGCCCAAATGCCCATCAACTGGACACTGGATAAAGAAAATGTGTTTTTTAAAATAAAATGGAGTACTACTCAGCCATAAAAAGTGAGAAATTAGAGACATTTATAGCTAAATGGATGCACATTGAGGCAATACTCTTAAGTGAAATACATAGGACACACATGTATAAATACCGGATAGTTTCTCTGGTGTGAGAAACTGAAAGTGTAAATAAGGATGACATGTATAATAGGTAATGTGAAATAGGAAGAAAAGGGGCAAAGGGGAAGGAAGTGGGAGGGCTAGGGGAAAAGATAGAAGGGAATGGGATTAATATGAGAAAATGGAAAACTAGGAACAAAATCTTTGTAAATAGGGAGGACTGGAGGGGTTGAAGGGAGGGCTGGGCAAGGGTGAAAAATAAGAACCAAGAGAGACTATGTAAAGGTGCAAATTTCCAATGATGAATGTCATTATACTGTATACCTAAAATGTACCAATGATTAGAATGAATACTTTATAATGTAAAATAGGAAGAAAAGTTTCTAAGGGGTAGGGGTAGTGGGAGGGGCAGGGGAAAGGAAAGAAGGGAAAGGAAACATGATGAGAAATGGAAAAAATGGAAATAAAGTGTTTGTAAATAGGGAAGGGTAGAGGGCATGAAGGGAGGGCTAGGAATGGGTAAAAAAGAAGAACCAAGATGCATTATGTAAAGGTACAATTCCCAATGAGAAATGTAATTGTGTGGTATACCTACAAGGTACCAATAAAAGAATTTAATAAAAAAAAAGAAATCAATGAAAAAAATAAAGGGAAAAAAGAAAAATGTGAAGAAAAAGGAAAAGACCCCAAACCCCAAAGAACTAATGAAGGAATAGAAAAATAATGAGTAAAACAAATTTCCAACTATATGTTGTATAAGCCCAGCATTCAAGAGGCTGAGGCAGAAAAATCACCATGAGTTTGAGAACAGGCTGGACTACATAGTGAGTTAAAGGCCAGCCTGAACTACATAGCGAGACCCTGTCTCAAAAAAAAAATCCTCTTCCATGTTATTTCCAGGAGCTGCAATCTTGGAATCCAGAAAGTCATGGTTTTGTCTGCCAAGCTTTACAGCCTGTAGGTTAGTAAGGTGCCCTTTACTGCACTCTCACTCTAGAGGCCTCTCTGTATCCCCCAGACTGTGACAGCTGTCAAAGCCAAAACATGTCCTTGCTCATATTAGGCAGGGAAACCAATCAGAGCACTGGTCTCTGCTGGACATAGGCAGCAGGACACGTTCACCAGATCACTGGACTTAATGCCAGCACTTTCAGATCCAGCCACCTCTGAAAGCCATACTTTCCAGCCTGGCTTCTCACCACAGAAAGCTGGACGCCATGTCCTTCCTGGTCTGAGCTTAAACTTCTCAGGGGATTCTCTGCCTAGCCTGCAACCTCTCTGTACTGTCTCCTGCCCAGTCACTGTGGGAGAGTAATACTGGAAACCCTGTAGTTGTTCAGTCATTCAGTTTTAAGCAATTAACCCTTTCTCAAAATGGTTTGTGATTAAACCTCTCTGATATAGCAGGCATGGAATTGGATTTCTTCTCCAACTGTAGCCTTCAGTGAAGTCACTTTTGGAGTAGGATTCCACACTGTTATTGTAGTCTACAATAGCCATGGGCTTTTCTTGGAGCCAGCACTGCTAGCCTGGTCTATTATTTCTCCCTAAAGTTGATAACCCACTGGAGCTTACTTTCTTTTTTTCTTTTCTTTTCTTTCTTTCATGTATTTATTTATTTAGTTAGTTAGTTAGTTGTTCATTTGTTTTGAGACAAGGTCTCACTATGTAGTTCAAGCTGGCCTTGAATTCACTATTGTAGTCCAGGCTGGCCTTGAACTTGCAGCAATCCTTCTGCCTCAGCCTCCCAAGTGCTGGGATTACAGGCATGGACCACCACACCAGGGTTGGGAGTTTACTTTCATTCCTGAAGCACTTTCCTCATCCATGATCAGGTCAGTTAGTTGGTGAGTGCCTCTCCTGCTCCATACCAAGGGGAAACAAACTATGCAGCAGGCTCAGAGTTGGCAGGTGGCCACAGTCAGGGCACAAAATCCATGGGTATGGAGTTGACTGGGAGCAAACACGGCTTTGTCCACAGATGTGACTCCATCCAACGATGTGGCTCCCTGAAACTGCTTAACTCCTTTGGCTCTCCTAATAATATTAAACATAATAATATCTGTTTGAGATTGAAGAGACAATCTACATAATGGGAAAAAAACTTTATCAGCTATATCTCAGACAAAGGATTCATATCTAGAATATACAAAGATCAAAAACAAATTGATTCCCTAGAATAAAAGAACTAATAAAAAATTAGGCAACTGAAATGAATAGATAATTCTTAGAAGAAGTAGAAATGGCCAATAAATATATTTTAAAAGTTCAACATCACTTGTCATTAGAGAAATGTAAATTAAAACAGCACTGAAATTCCATCTCCACAAAGAATGACTACCATCAAGCAATCAAATAGTAAGAAATGCTGGTGAGGCTGTGGGGAAAAAGGAACTCTTCTACATTGTTGGTGGGATATAAACTAGTACAGCTACTATAGAAATCAGTATGGAGATTCCTCAAAAAAATAGAAATAGAAATTCCATTTGACCCAGCTAGGTATCTTCCCAAAAGAGTTAAAGACATCATATTATAGTGACATATGCATACCCATGTTTATGGCAGCACAATTCATAACTAAATTTTGAAAGCAGTCCATCAACAGATGAATGAATGAAGAAAATGTATCTATACGTAATGGAGTACTACTATGCCATAAAAAGGATAAACAAGTCATTTGCAGGAAAATGGATGCACCTTGAGACCATAATGTTAAGCGAAATAAATCAGACACAAAAGTTTAGAAATTATATGGTTTCCTTATATGAGAAACCCAAAGTATAAATAAATCAAAAGGCAAAATAAAAGATAGGCATTAAGAAATAGGGAGATAGATCTTTGGCAAATAGGAAGGGGGCTAAGAGATGAAGGGAATTGGAAGAGAAGGGGAAATAAAAAGAAATAAGATGTGTCATGTAAGTATACAAACTACCCACAATGAATGGATTCATGATGTACAGCAAACTTTTACTAATACAAATATCTGTTAGGAGAATACTAAGTTAGAGTCTAAATAGAGAAACTGTAACTAAATATTAATGATAATTTAGAAGGACAAAGCTTGAGTAATTTTGGAAAATGCCAGGAAATAAAAATAATCACTTCATCTGGCCCATCCCAGCAAACCACAATTGTGTAAAAGATAACAAATGCATGATAATTGTTATGGTTTATATCTAGATATTCCCCAAGAGCCTCACATGCTCATAGGTGGGGCTTTGGAACGTGATTGAATTGTGGGGGCAGCATGTCCTGTTAGGAGGTGGGGGCCTAGTTGGAAGAGCTGGGTCACTGGAGACTTGGTGTGGAAGTGTGTATCTCCCTCCTTTCTCTGTCTGCTTCCTATCCACTATGAGGTGAACGGCTTTCCTCCACCCAGTCCCTTCCACTATTCTGACAACCATGTAAGGACTGAAACTTTTAAAACATGAGCCAAAATAAACCTCCTCTGCTTTCAATTGCAGGTGTCAGGTATAGTATTTTGTGCCAGCAATGAGAGAAAATGACTAAAACAGTAGTCATATTCAGAACTAGATTGGAAGGATGGAAGGGGCTATATAAAGAAGCAAGATTTGCTAATTTTCAGTTTTTATCTCATAACGAGATGAGAAGAACACCAAACCCAATATAACAGGAAGTCTAATTTTGTGTTCCTGCTGGGTGAATATGTCTGTAAATTCAATACTTCTGTGATATATATGTATGGTCTAAGGTTATCTCTTTTGATTAGCTTAAATTCATAAATGATAAAAAAGGCCTGTAATACCAATGTATATGTTGATTATTAAAATTGGAAATGTCTATATATTTTATTGGGACATTCATTCAGCTATTTTCATTTGAAGTAATTTTCTTATGAGATATGATATATTTTATAATTTCCAATTTTAAGTTTGCTTCAATGAACATATGTTGTTTTAAAATAAAGTATAACTCTTCCAACCTTCATACTTTTCTATGTACAGTGTTAAAATGATTTAGAGAAAAAAAGAAAAAAATGATTTAGGTCTTGTGATGAGAGCAGAGCCAGGGTAAGATATAGTCATAAGATCCACATAGTGCCAAATGGGAGAGAAGTCATTTCCATGCACTGTAAATATGATGTGAAAATAAAACATGAGAGGCAGAGGAGAGGGGTGACTGAGAGTACAGAGTAGTGCTATCAGCCACTGGAAACTGTCATCAGCCCAATCTTTCATATTAGTACTTACATTGCTGTAGGAACCAAGCATTATATGCCCCATGATATGATTATAAAGGAAGTACACATTACCACCTCCAAGGTATCCTACTTAAAAATTGGACCTAAATCTAGTCAAACTTTAGATCTAACTATCAATTTTAAAATACAGAAACATGCTCAATGATGCCATAGGAAAACAATCAACAAAATTATGACTGTAGAATATTTTATAGTACAAATGATTCCATTTCCTAATAAAAAACATTAAAAGAAGAAAATGAGTAGGAACAGAGCAAAAAAGAACCAAGAGACATATCAGGAAAAATGTGGACTATATGACCTTGTTACTGATTTTTTTTCTGATTTTTAAATCCAACTATAGGAGGAGAAAGGGGAAGGGACATGAAAAGAATTAAGATGTGTTTTGTACATATACCAACTTCCCTTGATGAATGTAATCATAATGCACTACAAATGTGTGCTAAAATTTTTTAAATTAATTTTTTAAAAAATGTTTTAAAAGAACTATACATAGCAAATGAAATATTTTTATCCAAAATGTATAAAAACACATGCAGCCCAACATCAAAAAAGTGCAAATAACACAATTTTAAAACATGTAAAGGATTTAGAAGAGAGTTCTCCAAAGAAGACATGCAAATGGCCAACAGGTATATAAAAAATGTTCAATATGACAAGTCATTAGGAAAATACAAAAAACACAATAAAGTATCATCTTATATTTACTAGGATGATTATTATTAAGAATATAAAAAATAAGGATGAAGGTATACCTCAATGGCAGAGTGGAAGTTTTCTATGCATGAGGCCTGGGTTCAATCCCCACCACCAGAACAAACAAACAAATGGATAAAAAGTGTTGGCAAGGATGTAGTGAAAAGGGAACACTGGGAATGTAAATTGGTGTGGTCATTATGAAAACAGTATGGAAGTTCCTCAAAAAATTAAAAACAGAACTACCATATGACCTGGCAATTTCACATCTGAGTATTTATTCAAAGGAATTAAATCAGGATCTCAAAGAGATATAGAGACAACCGAGCCAGGCATACGGCATATGCCTGTAATCCCAGCGCTTAAGAGGCTGAGGTAGGAGGATCACTATAAGTCTGGGCTATATATTGAGACCCTCTTTCAACCTCCCTCTCCCCCAAAAAGAGAAAGAAAAGAAACAACCTACATATCCACTGGCAGACAAATGGATACAGGGAATACGGTGTAACTTATAGTAGAATATTGCTTAACCTTAATAAAGAAGGAAGTCCTGCCATTTGTGACAACACGAATTGACCTGATGGATACTATGCTAAGTGAAATGTCATACAAGAAAGATAAATACTGTATGATCTCATGTTTATGTGGAATCTAAGCTAGTCAAACTCGGAGAAGCAGAAAATAGAATGGTGGTTACCAAGAACTAGGGGGAGGGAGATATAGGAAGACGTTGGTCAAGGGGTACAAACTTTCAGTTACACAAGATGAGTAGTTCTAGATATCTAATGTATAACATAGTGACTATAGGTAACAATTTGTTTTACAGTACTGGGGATCGAACTCAGGACCTTGTGCTTACGAGGCAGGTGTGTCACCACTGAGCTAAATCCCCAGCCCTAACAATATTGTACAATATACTGGAAATTTGCTAAGGTGATAGATCTTAAGTGTTCTCAATATACACCAAATACACTATAGGTAACTACATGAAATGATGGACATGTTAACTGTCTTGATTGTGGTAAATATTTCACAATGTGTATGTACATCAACTTATTACATTGTACACCTTAAATACAAAGAATTTATATATATATATATATATATATATATATATATATATAACCAGAAATGTGTACATCAGGGAAAGAAAAACATGTATAAATATTTTAATACTAAATTTATTGAAACATCATGAGATTAATATATTACCTTTGGCCTCTACAATTACAAGATGTACTCAAAGTGGTGGCCATTAGCTTCCAGACATTTATTGGTATGGCAAACTGCTGAAGTGTATATACACTTTTTCAGTCAAATTTATCTTTACATATATATTCAGATATATCTGAATAATAACTGGGTATTTCATGTTAAGGAAATAATATTACTATCTTAGGTATGACAATATTGTAGTTATGTTCTTAAAGGGTACTTATATTTTAGAGATATAAAGAAATATGTACAGATAAAATATAGTAATATATCTTCAATTTATTGCATAATAATACAGTCTAGGGTGATAGTGGTGGCAAAATAAGATTGTTCATATGTTGATAATTGTTGAAGCTGAGTGATGTACGAATAGTTCATTAAATTCATCTCATTATTTTTATATATATATTAAATATTTCCAGGGTAAAGCATTTGAAAACTTTGTAAGGTATTTGGCACAAGTCACATGATTTGGTTTTCCTCTGACAAAATATAACAGAAAAATGGGAACAAAATCTTTATTCCCTTAAAGACACAGACTACCACAAAGTTTTTCTAAATTGAGGGTTCTGTTACATTGGTCATAGTAGGTAGCCAGAAATTACCATGGTATCCAATAGAGGCGGCTAAGTTCAGTAAACATTGTGATATTCTACATGAGAAGATCCAATTGGGTATTCAGATGGTGGCTCTATTGAGAATAAAATAATGGCTATTATACCTCAAAAGGTACTAGGGTCTACTGGAAGGTTGGTTAACAAAGCAAAGGTATCCAAGAAATACTTAAGGTAGTTCTTAAATGTGCTAAATTGTGCTAAATATGGCATATAGACTGCTTCCAAGAGGAGCAGCTTACTACCCCACCCTTTGAATCTGGACTGGCCTTGTAATTTGCTCCATCAGTAGAATATGGCCAAAGTGATGCCAGGCAAGTTATGGTGCCCAAAGCTTCAGAGTTCTTGCAGCTTTTATTTTCAGTCTTTTGAAATGCTTCCACTATGGTGACCTGACCAACTACTGAAACATGAAATATCATGTGGAAAATAGGTCACATGAAGAGAGACTGGGGAGGTCATCCCAACTGTTCCAGCTGAAGCCCCGGATTATAAGGGAGGCTATCCAGCACCACTACCGTTCTACGGACTCACCAGCTGAATGCAGGCACATGGATGAGCCCAGGCAAGAGCAGCTGAAGAGCCACCCAAACAACACACAGAATTATGAGAAATAGTAAATCATTGTTCTTTTAAGCCAGTATGTTAGGCTGCTTTTAAATGCAATAATGGGTAATTGAAAAAGAGTTGAAGGGGTACTTTTATGTTGGATTGAAGTCCTGCATGAATTGATGAGCACAATAGCCAGCAAACGTTAGAGTATTACTATTAATGTATATCCCTACATATCCACAGGCTAGTTATACTGGACCTTGAGGTTATGCTGGGAAGGAAAAACCAGAAGTTCAGTATTTTTTTTCCTCTGCTTCAAATAGAAGACAAATTCTATAAGATTTAGAGGTTTTCTGGAGACTGGATAAACAAAATGTAGCATTTTTAAATAAAATGGAGTACTACTCAGCCATAAAAAATGAGAGATTAGAGACATTTATAGCTAAATGGATGTACATTGAGGCCATACTCTTAAGTGAAATAAACAGGACACACATGTGTAAATATCGAATAGTTTCTCTAGTGTGAGAAACTGAAAATGTAAATAAGGACTAAAAGGTATAATAAATAAGGTGAAACAGGAAGAAAAGGACCAAAGGGTAAGGGGAAGTGGGAGGGATAGGGGAAAGGAAAGAAGGGAATGGAATTAATAAGAGAAAATGAAAAAATGGAAACAAAGTCTTTGTAAATAGGGAGGGATGGAGGGGTTGAAGGGAGGGCAGGGGAAGGGGGAAAAATAAGAACCAAGAGAGATTATGTAAAGGTGCAAATTTCCAATGATGAATGTCATTATATTGTATACCTAAAATGTACCAATGATTAGAATGAATAATCGATAATGCAAAATAGGAAGAAAAGGTCCAAAGGGGTAGGGGAAGTGGGAAGGGTAGGGGAAAGGAAAGAAGGGAAAGGAAAAATGCTGAGAAATAGAAAAAATGGAAATAAAGTTTTTGTAAATAGGGAAGGGTGGAGGGGGTGAAGGGAGGGCTAGGAATGGGGAAAAAAAATTTAAAAAGATTTAGAGGTTTTCTAAAGGAAAATTAAGGTTGTTCTCGTTCAAAATCTTGAATGCTGGAGCACAAGATGATAGAAATTCCTTGGTATTACCTACAAAATAGTCTTACAGGAAAAGAATAAACATAGTGAGAAAGGGTTAATAAAATCCCACTAGATAGACAGAAGTTTAATATAGCACCAGTAGGAAGAAAGGATGAATGAGGTTGGCATATTCAAACTCCAACCTCTGGCTTGAATATAAAAAAAAAATCACAAGACATTGCTGCTCTTACCATATCAAAAGAAAAAGCTAGAAAGATGCTATAATCATAGATTTTCAAATATTCATCAGTGAAGACAGAAAAACCTAAATGAAACAAAGAAGAAGATGGTGAATCTAGCTGACCCATTTCTGTTTGGCCCTGAAGCTAAAAATCATTTTTACCACGCTGGGGATTTAGCTCAGTGGTTCTTCCACCTGCCTCGCAAGCACAAGGTCCTGAGTTCAATCCTCAGTACCAAAAAAAAAAAAAAAAAAGAATCATTTTTACAAAATATAAAAAATACTATTCAGTGAGAACAGATGCTCAATTTTATCTCTTATCCCTCAAAGCTCAAAATATTTACTATGCGGCCCTTTTTGAAAAAGTTCACCAACCTTTGAACTAAACTCCAGGGAGACACAAGTGAGCCACGTTAGCTTTAATCTCTGCCCAAAGCAGAGGGAGGAGCAGAAAGAGGAGGAGGAGGAGAAAGGAGGAAAAGGAAGAGGAGGAGGAGGAGGAAAAGGAGGAGGAGGAGGAAGAAAAGGAGGAGGAGGAAGAGGAGGAGGAGGAGGAAAAGGAGGAGGAGGAGGAGGAGGAGAAATACACCATAGACGGGGTTCAAGAGATGCTTGCTTCCAACAAACTTTAGAGTCATGTATGGGGCTGGCATGACAGATTGGAATCTAGGGGAACTCCAGAAACAGATTGCACTACCTGGTGCTCACAAAGTGCTAAAGAGAGTACTTCCATAAGGGAATGAGGGAGTTAGGAGAGCTGAGAGAAACTTCTAGACACTCTATGCTTTCACCTACAAAAGATGAGGCAGCAGCAGAAGAGCTGAGAGAAACTCTAACACATTTCTATCTTTACAGAGAGTAAGGTAGCCTTGGAATGGCCAATGGAGGCAGCAGACAGCAGAGATGAACATCTCTCAAAACAGAAAGCAAGGATCAGGATCCAAAGATCGAAAGTGTGGCTGTTTGGAAATTACCTCACCTGACTGTAAAACAAAGGTAGATTTCTAGAATTGTACCAGTGCTTCAATCCCAGACTCAATGAATATGAAAGGTGTTCTGAGCATTTAAGAAAGAAAGTAATATAGTGAACCATTATCTGTATCAGAAATTATAATCATGTTGTATGGTATGCATGTATGTATATATTTATATTTTTGAGATGAAGTGTGGCTATGTTGCCAAGGCTGGCTTCAAACTGCTAGGCTCAAGTGATCCTCTTGTCTCCCTCAGTCTCCCAAGTAGACAGAACTGTAGGTGCAGCCACTGGGCCCAGCTTGTAATAATATTTTGGAACAACTAGAACTTAAATTTTTTGTACTTAAAGCATTTTAAATAATAAAAACAGAGACAGAGTAGATAATTTAAATATTCAAAACAAATTGCTTAAGCAGAGAATCTGAACTAACATGGAATATACATGTGATATATTATTGAGTGAAAAAGCAAGTGGACTGGTCTATAGTAATGAGTTTGTAAATCACTATTCTTGTCTTAACAATAAGTAAAAAACTAAAAAATCAATAACTCTTTTTAGATCTGTGGAGGAAAAAAAAGTCTGTCTCAGGGAATATGTTTCCACTACAACGGAGAGAGATAGCAATTACCAAGAATCACAACTTACCTGAGCAGAGAAACCTGAATGGGAACTAGTGTCTAATTTACTTCATTTAACATTATGACCTCAAGGTGCATCCATTTTCCTACAAATTACTCGTTTATCCTTCTTTTTTTGTTTGTTTATCCTTCTTTGTGGCAGAGTAATATTCCATTGTGTATAAATACCACATTTTCTTTATCCATTCATCTATTGATGGATATATAGGCTGTTTCCAAGATTTAGCTATTATGAATTGTCCTGCTATAGACATGGATATGCATACATCACTGTGGTATGATGTCTTTAATTCTTTTGGGAAGATACATAGTAGTGAAATAGCTGAGTCAAGTGTAATTTCTATTTTTATTTTTTGAGGAATCTCCATACTGATTTTCATAGTAGTTGTATCAATTTAGATTCCCACCAACAATGAAGTGTTCCTTTCTGCGCATAGCCTTGCCAGCATTTGTTATTGGTTGATTTCTTGTTTTTTTCTAGAGTGAGCTGGAATCTCAGTGTTGTTTTAATTTGCATTTCTCAAACGGCCAGCGATGTTGGACATTTTTTCATGTATTTCACTCTAAAGAGGAGTGAAGCAGCCTGGGGCAAACTCCAATTCTCCTGTCAACAAATATCTCCATCTCATGCAAGGAACTCCAGGTGACCCTAAATATCATGGGTAAGCAATTTCAATTCCTTACAGATACAAAAGTAGCTTTTTAAACTTCTTTTTCTCGATAACCCTCCTCTAGATCTATAGGAATAATCAGAGTCAAGGAGATCCCTAGTCAAAACTTCTTTACTCTGATTTGGCATGTGTATTCAAAACCTAAATGTTCAATCATGAGTTTTTAATTGTCCCATGGTGTCATACTTCCTTACTAGGAAAAATATTACTAAAAAATTGGAGGCAATTCTCCAATAAAACCATTGGCTTTTTTTTTTTTTAGTTACCAGAACTGCATAGGGTCTCACTATGTAGTTCAGGCTGGACTTGAAATCACTATATAGCCCAGGCTGGTATCAAAATCATGGCAATCTCCTGCCTCAGCCTCCTGAGTGGTGAGATTACAGGTCAGCACTCAGTCCTGTAACTAAAGGATTACCATGTATAGCTCTGTTCTCCAATTCTAGCAAAGACTTTAGAAATAAAGTACCATCTACATTCTGCATGGAGACCTCAGTTATCAAGAAAGGTCAAAAGAGTCAACCAGACCCTAAAGTGAACTCTGGAAAAATTTTCCAAAAGACTTCTGAGTGTTGGCTCTGATTATTACCAGTAGCCCTCATGAGGATTCAAAACACCCCCATAACTGGGCTAAGTATGAATCAATTTGAGACGCTATATGGGAGGCCCTTTCTACCTTCTGATATGGTAGTGGACCTAGAGGCCATAAGACTCTTATAGTATCTTATTAATCTGAGCCAAGTACAACAAAGTATTCAACTACAGTACATAGAAACAAAGACCTGTCGGCTCCTGGCCAAGGGGACCACATGGCACCTGCCCTGGAACTAAGCGCTCATTAAAACTTGGGAAGAAAGCCAGTGAACCCAACATCCCAAGGTAGTCAAAGAGCACATAACACCAGTAGGTAGGGCCCACAATCCCTTTCAATAGGAAGCTATTATATGAAGATAGAGATCTCCATTCCCACAGCATCCCATAAAGAATTATGCAGATTATGTCTCTCAGGGAGTAAATGAGGTAGGAGATTAGGGCTAGGGCAAACTGGTTAAACAACTGTAAAAAGCCTCCCACACATGTAGACTCAGGGCACATATGCAGAACACAGAATCCAGAATGACTCTGCAGTCCCAGACCACTGTATGTGGGATCAGTCAGAAAAGTGCCATTTTTGCTTCTTCATAAACATCTTGTGCAAAAACCAAATGAGCCTTCAATAGGAAAGCTTAAATCTGATGCCAGCCAAGTGAGTTTCTGATAGGAAAACCATCCCAAATGTCTTATTTTCAGGAGGAAGAAGCAATCTTTTGTATATGTACAAAAGGAAAAAGCCCTGCCATTATCCTCGTGGCTGCTGTGAGCTTTTTCACTGGCCCACTCTCACTCTGCAGACTGTATTTCTTTTTGACCTTCAATAAATGTAAATTCTTACAAGTCATCAAAAAGATCATATGCTATGACAAAGTATGCAAAGATGGTTCAAAATATGCAAACCAATAAAGGTAATTCCTTACAAAAACAAGCAAGGACAAAAAATCACATGAAAATCTCAACAAATGCAGTAAAGGCTTTAGAAATCCATTTTTTAAAAAATTTTATTTTACAGAACCATATTTATTGACATAGAAAGATGTTCACAGTATACAATCAGTGGGGGGACAAGTTGCAAATATTTATAGTATGATCTTGTTTTGATTTCTTAAATGAAAATCTCAAAGCATGTACTTGATAGTTTCACACATAAAGACTTCCTCCACAGCTCAGACCAGGTGTTGTAATTCCTTCTGAATCTCATAACCTCAACCAAATTCCTGAAATGTTTTTTGGGCAATAAAGACTTCCAGGGATCATTATCTTGTAGTTTGAGACAGTAGCCTCTCCCCTTGATTTCTTGTTCTATATTGGTGGAACTTCAGTTATGGGTTCAAATTTCTCCAATTAAGTTTACACTGTTTTAGCTAGTACAAATGTAAACTGGGCTTGCCTGCTAGTAAAAGATTGAGTTCTTTGGACTTTCATTCATGTGACACACAGAATAAATCATGAAAAAGTAAAGTATGATTTTGCAAGAGAAAGAAAGCAACTATCTTTTAAATGCAAGGTATGAAACAATGTTTAGAACAATTCCAGGTCTTTAAAATACAAGGAACAGATGGATAGAAAAAAGGTAGGATATACACTATTTTACTTCCTTATATGATTCACATCTACATCTTGTTTGTTCAACAAAGTTTTTGATACCTAGTATTTCCCAGATACTGCCAGGCAAAATACGTACATCCATCTCAGACTTTTCTCCTGATCTTCAGTCCACTATAGCCAAATGTCTAATGGACAACTGCATTTGGAGGAAGTTAAGAATTGTAACACCTCTCAGAGACATCATCTGCCACAAAATTAAACCATTAAAAACAAATGCTAGGGGGCGGGGATTTTGCTCAGTGGTTCTGCCGCCTGCCTTGCAAGCGCAAGGATCCGAGTTCAATCCCCAGTACCAAAAAAAAAAATGCTCTCTAAGCTTTGAATGCCACTACCTAAAAAACTGAAGGACCATAAGGTAGTGTCAAGAGATGGGGGCTGGTGTCAGACAAAACAGCTATGTCAACTGCCTGTTATGAGGGTCTAGAAAAAGGTATTTAACCATTGTAATTCTCCTTGAAGGATGCCCAGAATACTGAGTTCTAATAAAAAATATTCATAGCTCATTCACAATCACTGTAAGAGGAAAAAATTTCCAAAACATAGTGCCAACACAGTGTTTCATGAAGAACACTCAGTAAATGTCTTCTCCCCATGCAGAACACCCTTTTCATCTGTAAAATAACTTTGACACAATGAAACTGCCTAACAATTTGAGTTGTAAATGAAATAACAAAATTATAAGAGTAAACAAACATCACATTTTGTCTGAGATTCAGTTATTTCTGTTTTGAATGAGTTCTGATGTATCTAGAACAGGGGAAAAATAGAAATCCCTTATGATAACCTAAGTCTCCTAAATGTATTGGTAGGGTACACATACACATACCACATATACACCTATAGGTACTATTATTTATGTGTCCATACTTTATTTCTGTAAGTTGATTACAAATTCAACATTTTCCTCTTTTTTTTTTTTTCCCCCAGTACCGGGGATTGAACTCAGGACCTTGCGCTTGTGAGGCAGGCACGGCGCCACTGAGCTAAATCTCTGGCCCCAACATTTTCTTTTTTGCCATTTGAAGCTACAAATGAATCTAAGCAGATACTAATGATGCAGCTAAGCTTATTTATAATGAAATGGCTTACTCTAAGTAAAATTTTAAACAGGCCAATCTAGACAGCATAAAAATCAAAAAATATTTTCAGATGCTAGCATTCATTTGATACACACAAAAAAATGTTCTAGCTCAGAGCTACAGCCTCACAGGTAACACTGTTGAAGATGTAATATATAATGTGTGCACTATGATAAAAATTACACAAGGGTCTTTGGAAATGTACAGCCTTTCAGAATCTGGAGATGATTCAGTGTTCTCTTTCATTTCTGGGTGATTTTACATTGTTTCAATACTCTCTTTAACTTCACGGAAAATGGCCATAAGTGTATTATAGCTCAAGTGATCAACGACTACAATTGAGCCCTTTCTTATATGCTCCTTTATGTTAACAAATATGGCCACAGCACTAACAAGATTGGCTTTTGCCTCTTTCTGGTTAAAGATGAGTTTTAATGCTACCAATGCCTTCATATTGATCAGGTCTCTGGCTGCAGTTGGATTTTCAGACATATTCAAAAGTACTTTCAAAACAAGATTTCTGGTTTTACGATTCCTCTCAGACAGCAAATGGAAAAGCTCTGAAAAAGTAACTAGCAACAATATAGTGATGGACAGATTTGGTAGTCAGTTGCCCAAGTATCTTTAATCCAGTCTGCTGTCCAGGTGAGTTTATGGGGGAAGACACAGTTTCCTTACACATATGCTTAACATGTAATTCAATCTTTCACTGTCTTAGAAATCCATTTTTAATAAAATCTGTTGTAATAAAACCACTGAATAAAATAGGTATAGAAGGACCTTATCTCAATTTAATAAAAGCCATTCATGTCCAACTTACTGGGAAAAACTGAAAGCTTTCCTTCTAAAATCAATAACAAGACAAGGATGTTCACTATCACCACTTTTATTCAACATAGTCCTAGAAACATTAGCTAGAGAAATCAATCAAGAGAAAGAAATAAAGGGTATATGTACAGGAAAGGACAAAGTCAAAGTATCATTATTTAGACTTCTGGAAAGATGGCAGAGTGGTGAGCAGCAGAAAAACAGCCTCTCCACTACACTAGAATATAGTGGCATGAGAAGAAGAAGGGAAGTGGGTCCCTGGGACCCAGAAAGGATCTAAAGTGAGAAATGAAGTCCATGCTAAGAGTGAGAGAGAAACTTTAATAAAGGGGAGGGAGATAGCAAGCAGTGCTGTCTCCCAGTGCCCAGACTCATGGTGTGGGAATGGCAGGTTGAACCTACAGATGCATGGTGATTGCTGGTGACCCCAGAGGCCTCCACAGAGAAGTGCACTAGTGGAACAGCAGTAGATGCAGTGGGCTGCAGTGGCTGGTGAGTTATTTGGGTTTAGACATCAGCCAAGAGTGGGGAATTGGCTGGTAGCTATCTTGGAGAGGGGCCAACTAAACTGGGAACTCAGAACAGCTACCAGATGACTCCATCTAGTTGCTCCCGGTGTCTTGGTGAGGGGCTGAGTTCAAGTCAGCAGGAGGTCAGGGGGTGGAATTCAAGTCAGCAAGGAGCTGCATTCAAATTGGCAGGAGGCACATGGAGTGCTGCAGGCTAAAAAAATCCAGTTCCAGACTCAGAGCCAGAAACCAGCCTGAACTTCTGTGGAACTAAAGTTGCAGGCTAGCTGGTATTATCCACTACTCCACCATAAAGCTTTGGCTGGCTTGCTGGGATAAATCAATTTGGCTCTGGATTCTGTCTACCCATGTTATCTACCAGTGACATCAGAGACACACTTTGAATTGGACTTTAAAATTTTTTTTCCTTTCCTTTTTTTTCTTTTTTCATTCTTTTGTCCTCTGTTCTTGTTCTGTTTTTTTCTTGATTGTTTGAACATAGTTTCTAGGGGGTTTTTGTTCTTGTTCTTTTCTGTTGTTTTTATTTCTTCCTTTCTCTTTCCCTCCTGTCTTCTTCAACAGTTTCCTAAAGTTTATATGATCTTCATTTGTCCTCCAGCCTTGCTTCTAATCTCTTTTTCCTTCTATTTCTCTATTTTCCCCCAACCCCTTTTAAATCTTCTCACCTAATGGTAAAATCACCATATTAAGGGCTTATTTGTTGCATACAATTTTCTGGTTCATTTTAGATTTTTTTTATATATAACTATAAATCTACTGCATATGTTTAAGGTGGGAAATTAATAGTTTCTCATTTTCTAGGATGTATTTGATGCTATTGCTATTGCTGATTGTTCTACTTTAGCCAAGGTAACATAATTGCACTAATCAATTGTTCTTCCTGGTATACTAAGACTTGCCTAGGGGTCTTAAAAAAAAACTATAGCCCAATGCCAAAGAACCAGCAGCTGGGCCAAGTAGATAGAAAATTCTTATCCCCAATAAACTGAAAAGGTAGGATCTTGCAACAGACTCAAAACTCAAAAGCCAGCAAAACCTGGAAGACACCTCTGCAAAGTAGTCATTCCCTAAGTGTTCTGAATACTGGCAATAAAGTTACTCACCATAAGCAATTCATAAGCATCAACCCAGGAATTAAACTTTTAAAAATACAAAATGAGACAACACTTAAACAAGATGCAATTGCCTACCCCCCACCCAGACTTTCAGCTTACCAAAGGCAAACTCAGGGAGCAGACATGGAACAATCTGAAAGCCACCCACCTGGACTCTCAAATGGTAACAGTGGAAGTAACAAACCAATTGAATAAGGCTCTAGAAAAAAATCAAAGCAGAAATAATTTCTCAGATAACTACTGAGATGATGACCAGAATGAAAGATGTGATTAGTTACTCTAGAGCAGATATATATTTTTAAAAATAGGGGAGCTTAGGAAAATTATGGAAATGATGAACACCCAGCATCATAGGAAAGAAATGGAGTCCGTGAAACAGATTCAAAGAGATATGCATGAGATTAAAAACTCCATTAAAAGTATACGCAGCAGGATGAGCTAATGTGAGAACAGAATATCAGATATAGAAGATAAGATTACAGTTAGTGATCATGAAGAGAGATTTCTTAAAAATAGCAAGGGACCATGAGAAATCAATCCAGCAGCTGCTAGATGATGCAAAGAAGAATAAGATTGATCAGAATCAATGAAAAGTCAGGAGATAACACAAATGACATAAAAAACCTGTTCACAGAAGTAATGGCAGTAAACTACCCAAACAGGGAAAAAAGAATTTCACATACAGATGAGGGAAGCACATAGAAGTCCAATTAACCATGGTCAAAAAAAAAAAAAATCATGCCCGGGGCAATAATAGTCAAGATTCTAGACATTCAACAAAAGAACAGAATTTTAAAAGCCGTTAGAGAAAAGAAGCAAATCATTTGTGAAGGAAACCCCATCAGAATCACAGCAGACTTTTCTTTTTCTTTTTTTTTTTAACATAAAGTTTTTATCCAGGAAACCCAAATAAAATCTCTTATTTTCTGATCAGAATTAGAGTGGTAGATTAGATATGGTGCACTACTCTGAAACAGCAGACTTTTCAACACAAACCCTCAAGTCAAGGAGAGCTTGGAGTGATATATTTCAAGCCCTAAAGGAAAATAACCT
Organism: Heterocephalus glaber; assembly: GCF_053883595.1. Lineage (NCBI taxonomy): Eukaryota > Metazoa > Chordata > Mammalia > Rodentia > Bathyergidae > Heterocephalus > Heterocephalus glaber. The sequence continues at coordinate 49,688,847 of NW_028258320.1, read as the reverse complement.
CCAACCCAGATTGATGTACCCTGCAAAACTATCTTTCAAAATTGATGGAGAAATAAGATACATCCATGACAAAGAACATCTGAAGAAATTCATGACCACAAAACCAGTGCTCCAAAGTGTTCTGAACCATATTCTAGAAAGAGATAACAAGGACTACAACTCTATGAATCTGAACAGAATGAATCCACCAGCCAAGAAAAGAAATTAAACAGAAGAGGAAAGAAAGGAGCCAACAACAGGAAAATAACATGGATAAGTCAATAGATATGAGTTACAACCATCAATGTTAATAGTCTCAATCCACCAATCAAAAGAAACAGACTGACAGAATGGATCAAGAATCAAGATCTGCCAGGGATTTAGCTCAGTGGCACCGTCCGTGCCTGCCTCACAAGTGCAAGGTCCTGAGTTCAATACCTGGTATGGAGGGGAGGCAAAATCCAACAATATGCTGTATATAAGAACATATTTAATTAAAAAAGAAATTCATAGAGTGAAAGTCAAAGGATGGAAAACAATAATCTATGTGACAGGAACCTGGAAAAAAACAGGGGGAGCTATTCTATTTGTAGACAAAGTAAATTTTAAGATGACTGATTAAGAGAAACAAAGAAGGTCACTACATCCTTGTAAAGGGAACAATCCAAGAGGAAAAGATAATAATCATAAATATATATGCATCAAATACCAGCATGCCTAACTATATAAAACAAATATTAACAGACATGAAAAATCAAGCACTAATACAGTTTTAATGGGGGAACCTCAATACCCTACTGTCACAAATAGACGGATCAACTAGACAAAAAAAATCAACATGAAGTATTAGAATTGAACCAAAATTTTGAACACATGGACTTAGCAGAAAACTACAGAGTGTTCACCCCAGAACATCAGAATACATATTCTTCTCAGCTGCACATGGGATGTTCTCCAAAACAGACCACATACTAGCTCATAGAACATTGTCAGACCATAGTGCAATGAAACTGGAAATCAATGGCCAAAAGAAACTCCAAGAACTTCATGAACACATGGAAAATAACACCCTCCTGAACAACCCATGGGTTACAGATAAAATTAAAGAAGAAATCAGACAGTTTCTACAATTAAACAATAATTCCAATACAACATACAGGAACTTATAGGATGCTATGAAAGCAGTCCTATAAGGGAAATTTATAGTTGTGAATATCCATATCAGGAAAACAGTGAGGTCAAATGAACAACCGAATGTTGAACCTCAGGCTTCTAGAAAAAAAAAGAACATGTCAAGCCCAAAGCTGCATAAGAGGGAAGAAATTATAAACATCAGAGCAGAAATTAATAGAATAGAGGCTAAGAAAACAAGACAAAGAATCAATGAACTTAAGAGTTGGTTCTTTGAAAGATTAAATAAAATTGACAAACCTCTTGCCAACCTTATTGAAAAAAAGAAAAGAATCAAACCCATGCAATTAGGAATGAAAAGGGTGAAATCACAATAGCTCCTGCAGAAGATCATCAATACCTACTCAAGAACCTGCACTACAATAAGATGGAAAACAGAGAAGAAATGGACAGATTCCCAGATATATATGAATTACTAAAACTAAATCAAGAATATATAATAATTCTAAATAAACCAATATCAGCCAATGAAATTGAAGATGTAATTAAAAACCTACAAACAAAGAAAAGCCCAGGTCCTCACAAATTCACTGCTGAATTCTACAAGAAATTTAGAGAAGGCCTAATGCTGCTACTTCTCTAATTCTTTAATGAAATTGCAATGGAAGTAGTACTCTCAAATTCATTCCTGGAGCAAGCATTACCCTGGTACCAAAATCAGAGAAGGATCCTATCAAAAACGAGAACGACAGGGGCCAGGGATTTAGCTCAGTGGTTTCGCCACCTGCTGCGCAAGCGCAAGGACCCGAGTTCGATCCCCAGTACCAAAAAAAGAAGAGAACTACAGGCCAATCTCCTTAATAAACATAGACACAAAAATCCTCAAAAAGATACTAGAAAACAGAATGCAGCAAATCATCAAGATGATTATGCCCCATGACCAAGTAGGATTCATCCCAGGGATGCAGGGATGGTTCAACATACACAAATCAATAAATGTAATACACTATATTAACAGAGCCAAGGACAAAAACCATATGATCTTCTCAATAGATGCAGAAAAAGCATCTGACAAGGTCCAACACCCATTCATGATAAAAAAAAAAAACACAGAAAATTGGAATAGATGGTATTTACTTCAATCTGACAAAAGCCATCTATGACAAACCAAAAGCTAATGTAATACTAAATGGTCAAAATGGAAAAATTTCATTCTAAAATCAGGAAAAAGACAAGGATTCCACTATCCCCACTCCTATTCAACATAGTTCTGGAGACATTAGCCAGAGCAATTAGACAAGGGAAAAATATGAAAAGAATAAGGATAGAAAAGGATGAAGTTAAATTATCATTATTTGTGGATGATATGATACCCTACATAGAAGATCCCAAAAGCTCCACCAAAAGACTTGTAATTTAATAGCCAAATTCAGAAGCATAGCTAGATACAAAGTTAACACTCAAAATCAATGGCATTCCTATAGACAAACAACAAACTCACTGAAAGAGAAATGAAGCAAACACACCTGTCACAAGAGCATCTAAAAAATGAAATACTTAGAAGTCAATACAAAACCTCTACATTGAAAACTACAGTACTCTGAAAAGGTGATCAAAGAGGCTATCAGAAAATGGAAAGATATCCCTTATTCTCAGTTAGGGGAACCAATATACTGAAAATGGCCATACTTCCAAAATTGTTACACAGATTTAATGCAAAACTGATCAAAATTCCAACAGCATGTCTCAGAGAATTAGAAAAAATAATCCTAAAATTCATTTGGAATCAGAAGAGACCTAGAATTGCAAAGACAATTCTGGGCAACAAAGGCAAGGCAGGGAGCATCACAATCCCTGACTTGAAATTGTACTACAAAGCTATTGTGATTAAAAAAATATATAGTAATGGCAAAAAAACAGATTTGAGGATCAATGGAGCAGATCAGAGATGCAGAGAGAACTCCAAACATACTCAGGTACCTTATCTTTGACAAAGAAGTGAAACTCCTTCACTGGAAGACAGCCTCTTTAATAAATGATGTTGGCAAAAATGTCTTTCCACATGCCAAATATTGAAACTAGATCCATGTCTTTCACCATGCAGTAACCTAAAATTGAAATGAGTCAAAGATCTAAATATTAAAACAGAAGCACTGGGCCAGGGATTTAGCTCAGTGGTTCCGCTGCCTGCCTCCCAAGCATAAGGTCCCCAGTTTGATCCCCGGTACAAAACAAAACAAAAAAACCCAGAAGTATTAAATCTGTTTGAAGATAGACTAGGTGGAACTCTCAAAGACATTGGTGTAGGCAGACTTTATGAACAAAACCCAATTGTACAGGAAATATCACAAAGAATCAACAACAGGGATTTCATCTTATTAAAAAGCTTTTTCACAGCAAGAGAAACTACCAACAGAATGAAGAGGCCACACACAGTATGGGAAAAGTGTTCTGCCAGCTATTCCTCAGACAAAGGACTAATATCTAAAATATATAAAGAACTCAAAAAATCAGACTCCCCAAATTTAAAGACCTAAATTAAAAAATGGGCATCTGAAATGAATAGATACTTCTCAGATGCAGAAGTAGAAACAGTAAATCAATATATTAAAAAAATGTTCAACATCACTGGTCATTTGAGATGCAAATTAAAACAACTCAGATTCTATCTCACTCCAGAAAGAATGGCTCTTATGAAGAAATCAACCAATAACAAATGTTGGTTGGGCTGTGGAAAGAAAGGAACCTTTTTCCACTGTTGGTGGGAGTTTAGACTGGTAAAACCACTGTGGAAATCAGTGTGGAGATTCCTCAAAAAATTAAAACTAGAGATTCCATTTGACCCAGCTATTCCCCTTCTTTATATCTTTCCAATTAAATTAAAAGCATCATACCACAATGATATATGAACATTCATGTTTATAGTGGCACACTTTGTAAAAGCTAAATCTTGGAAACAGCACAAAGGCCCATCAACCGACAAATGGATAAAGAGATTTTTTATACAATGGAGTACTACTCTGCCATAAAGCAGAATGAGCTTGAGACATTTATAGCTAAATGGATGGACCTTGAGACCACACTCTTAAGTGAAATAAATTGAGCACCCATATTTAAATACCACACTTTTCTCTGATGTGAGAAACTGTAAGTGAAAATAAGGACTAAAATGTATAATAGATAGTGGGAAATTGGAATAAAATGTTTAAATGATGGGGCCGGGGATTTAGCTCAGTGGTTTCACCACCTGCTGTGCAAGCACAAGGACCTGAGTTCGATCCCCAGTACCAAAAAATAAAAAAAAAATTTTTTTAATTAAAAAAATAAATAAAATGTTCAAATGAGAAGGAGAATAAGAAGGGGGAGGGAAAAGGAAGAAAGGGGCAAGAAAAAAATTAAAAATAGAAGAAAAAATGGAAACAAAGCTTTTGCATATAGGGAAGAGAGGGAGTCTTGAGAGGAGGGATAATGGGAATAAAAGAGGCAGGACATATGTACAGATACAAATCCCCCATGATGAGTGTTATTATTATGTATATCTAAAATGTACCAATATATGTTGTGCTTTAAAAAAAAACAAAGTATCATTTGCAGATGGTATGAACACTTACTTACAAGATCCAAAATCTCCACCAAAAGACTCCTAGAATTAAGTAATCAAATTTAGCAATGTAGCAGGATACAAAATCAACACAGAAAAATTAATAACATTTCTATACACTAATAATGTACTCACTGAGAAAGAGACTCACTGAGAATACCACTCACAAAAGCATGAAGAAAATTTAAATACTTAGGAATTAACCTAACCAAGGAAGTGAAAGACCTCTACAATAAAAATCACATCTCTCTGAAAAAGGAATTGCAAAGGACATCAGAAAAGGGAACAATATCCCCCATTCCTGGATTGGCAGAAGCAATATAATCAAAATGGCTGTACTTCCAAAACTGATTTATAGATTTAAAGCATTCCCAATGAAAATACCATCGGATCCAGAGAAAACAATCCTGATATTCATATGGAACCAGAAGAGACCCAGAATAGGTAACAAAAGGAAAGGAGGAGACATCACAATCCAAAGTTATGCTACAAATCTACTGTGATTAAAACAGTGTAATACTGGCACAAACACAGGCATGTGATCAATGGAACAGAATAGAAGAAATAGAAACAACCTCAGTCACATTCAGCTATTTGATCTTTGACCAAAAAGACCAAAAACATACATTGGGGAAAAGATAGCCTCTTTAATAAATGATGCTGGAAAACTTGGATATCCACATGCAAAAGATTAAGTCTAGACCCATATATTTCACCATTTTACTAAACTAAATATAAAAAAGGATCAAAAATCTAAATGTTAACATAAAAATGCTTAACATGCTAGAATATAAAATAGGTAAAACTCTTGAAGACATACGTGTAGGCAAAGAACCCCAGTGCACAACAAATAATATTAAGAATCGATAAATGAGATCATATCAAATTTAAATCTTCTGCACAGCAAAGGAAAATCAGCAGAGTGAAGAACCAACCTACAGAATGGGGAAAAAAAATGTTTGCCAGCTATCCCTTCGACAGAGGACTAACATCTAGACTATATAAAGAACTTTAAAAAATTAAACCCCCCAAAATAAAAGACCCAGTCAAAAGATGGGCAACTGAAATTAATAGATACTTCTCAGAAGAAGTACAAATGGCCAATAAACATATGAAGAAATGTTCAACATCACTATGCATTAGTACAAATTACCCAGAAATCACTACCCATAAACGCAAATTAAAACTTCATTGAGATACCATCTTACGCCAGAAAGAATGGCTATCATCAAGAAATCAAATCATAACAAAAGCTGGCAAGGCTATGGGGGGAAAGGGGCTCTTCTAAATTGTTAATGGGGATGTACACTAGAATCATTATGGAAATGAATGTGGAGATTCTTCAAAAAACTAAAACTGGAAATTCCATTTGACCCAGCTATTCCCTTTATAGGTATCTTCTTCTAGGTAACGCTTCAAAAGAGTTAAAATCATCATATTTCAGGGCTATGTGAATACCCATATTTATAGAAGCACAATTTATACTAGTTAGATTTTTGAAATAGCCTATATGTCCATCAACAGATGAATTGATAAAGAAAATGTGGTATTTATACACAAGAGAATACCCCTTACATAAAGGCATGGAGGTTTCTATTTGCTAATCTTCTCTAGGGAGGACCCATATCATTGTATTTGTTCAGGGAATGGGAGAAAATGAATATGTAGATTATCGAGGGCACAGTCAGGGCATACCTTACTGAACTGGGTTACAATGTTATGGACTCCAAACCCTATAAAGAGCCTATGTGCCATAGTTGCAGTGGTATCTGCCCTAGATGGGAGGCATCATGTAGGGACTTAGTGACCTTCCACTGTACTCATTGTGGCAAGAATAGTGAGGGTCCCACATACCACTGTTGTTTCTTTTGATCTCCTCCTTCATTACTAATTATTGAATCTCCTCTGCAGAACATCCTGGTTCTTAATCAAGATCCTGGAATGGGCCAATGGGAAAAACTATTGATAGACCAGGATTATTTTGGTGAGCAGCCTGTATGGCAGCTGAATATGCCTTAGAATTACCCTGGGAGACAAGGTCCAAGAAGTCTTGATGTTCCCAGCAATGGACAATGGTAATGGGAAGCTACTACCTCATTTGAGAAATTTACTGCCTTAAGAAGGTTGAGAATCTCCAGTTCATGTTTTATTGGTGACTGGTAATTAGTCAAAAGTCCACTTTCTTTCTAGATGGCTACGTGCAGATATAAGACCTGAAAGGTCTATTGAGAGTCATTGTATATATTAACCCTCTTGCCCTGGGCAAGTTGGAGAGCTCAAGTAAGGCCAATAAGTTTTACCTTTTGGGCAGAAGTCCCAGGAGGGAGTCCTCTTGTTTCAATGACCTGGGTAGGCCTGACTGTGGCATAACTTGCCCTCCTCATGCCATCCTTTATGAAACTGCTGTTGTCAGCCAACCATGTACTAGCCATCCCTGTCAATGGCTGGTCACTCAGATAGGAGTAGCTGGCATAATTCTAGGTGATAGTTTGTTCACACTTGTTTTCTGCCTGTTACTCAGTTGGGAGGAGGGTGGCTGGATTTAGAGTGGTGCAAGATGGAAGAAAAACATCTGAGTTTTCAGTAAGGATGGCCTGATATTTAGTGAGACTTTCTCCAGTCATCCACAAATGTCCCTTGAGTTCTAACAATGGCTTAACCTGCTGTGGATTTAGAACTGAGAGCTTTTATCCCAATGTTATTTTAGAAGCTTCCTTCACTAAGAGTGCCATAGTGGCTATTGTTCGCAGGCAGCTAGGCTAGCTCTGTATCACTCCATCTAGTCATTTGGAAAAGTAGGTCAGCTTTCCTGGTCCAGATGCTGAGTTAGCACTCCAGTGGTTACTCCTTGTTTTTCAACCGTAATGAGAGAAAAAGGATTAATTAAGTCTGAGATTCTTAATGCTGGGGCCTACATCTGGACCTTGAAGCCCTCTTAAGCGGCAGCTGTCCATTTCAAGGGTTCAGTTTGTGGCCCTCGAGCTGCCCCATATAGGAGTTTGGCTATTATTCCAAAATGGGTTATTCATATATTCCGGAAGCCCAGTATTTGTAGAAGCCCTCAGCTGCTGTTTAGATTCCAGAGGATCCAGCCAGCAAATTACCTGTGTTTTCCTTGAGGACAGCTGTCTTTGTCCTGGTGTTAAAACATATACAAGATATGTCATTCTTTATTGACAAATCTGAAACTTAAATTGGGACATTGTGTAACCACTTTTTGCTAGAACATTGAGAGTTTTTATGTTTTATCAGATAACTCTTTGGTGGGGCTATAAATGAGGAGACCATCTACAAATTGTAATAGGTCTCCCTTTTTAAACTTTAAGTCTCTTAGGTCACAGGCTAAGCCCTGTGTAAACAAATGGGGCTATCTCTAAACCATGAGGCAAGACAGTCCAAGTACAGCATTCTATTTGTGAAGCTCTGTTTGGGTTCTTACCATTCAAAGCCAAACATGTATTGGAGTTGGGGATCCCCAGGGATAGGAAAGAAGGCATCTTTGAGACTAAGGATAGAAGGACAATTAGTGTTTCCTGGGATCTGTGTTAAAAGAGTGTATGGGTGAATAGGTACCAGTGCCTTATGGATGGGTCTGAGATCTTCTAGTAGGTGATAATATTCTGCTGATGGCTGGACTATTAGTAAAATGAGTGTATTGCACAGGGACTGGCATGGCACCAGCAACCCTCTAGCCGAAAATTTATCAATAATGGGCTTTAGCCCCTGCCTAGTTTCTCTCATAAGAAGTTTACTGCTTTTTGTGAGGATATAGATTAAGGTCCTTCACCTTAATTACCACTGGAGTGGCCTTGACAGCCTTCCCCAGGGCATCATCATACCATACTTGAGGATCCACTCTTGGCAGAGAAATCGGGCCCCATGGGGTCAGGGCAGTTGGGTCCCTAGCAACTAGTTGAGTTGCCAGAGGTTCGAATGACAGAGTGGCCCAAGTAGGAAGAGTATATCTCTTCCAATCAGTGGTCCAGGGTCTGGTATCACCATAAAGCCAGCTTGAAAAAGGAAATTTTCCAACTAACAGAGTGGGGATAAAGAAAGCTGATGGCTAACTACTTCAAGGCCAATAACAACTTTGGAATGGGATGAATGTTCACTCCAATAAAAAATTAGAATTCAGTAAGACACCCCAATATAACAAAGGCTTGCCTGCTACAGCTAGGATCACTCAAGGCTCCTGAAAGGTGATGAGGATTTCTTTGTTTGGGGGCTATGCAGACCTCTTTGGGCACCACTGTTCACTATTTAAGCATTTTTGTCTGGCCACCATGGTGTTAGATGACCTCATCCCTTTGTGGGAATGAAGGCAGTCCTTTCAGTGCCAAGGGTCTTCAGTGTTTTGGAAGGCTTCACAAGGATGGCAGCTTTAGAGGGCACTCTTTTTCCCAGTTCCCCAGTCTCTAGCATTTGAAGTACTCTGACTTGCTTCCATCACTTTTTGGATTACGTCAGTTCCCCTTAGCACCATGGGTTTTATATCCATTAGGGTGATCTTGGCCTTAGCCTTCCTATTTCTTTTTTTTTTTCTTTTCCTTTTTTTAGCCTTCCTATTTCTTACTTAACTTTTGTTTGTCTTTTATTTTGTCATGATTATTAAAGACCTAATAAGCTACATTAATAATTGACTTATCCCAGCTTGTAGGACCTTTTGGAGTTTCTGGAACTTTTCCTAATATCTGGAGCTCACCAATAAGACTACTATATTTATACAATGCACCTTCAAACCAGAGTTGAAAAGTAGCTGGGTTTTCATCAGAGCTTAGCTTATCTGATAGAACTTAGCTTATTGTCTTTAAAGGCTTCGGCATCCCTTGGTGCACACCTACAAAAATGGCCTGGAAGTAAAACTCCCATTTAGCTTCTCCAGCCCCTGTGTTATAATCCAAATCAGGTCCCTCTTGAGGTCCAAATACCACATCAGTTAACTATTATCAGTGAGTGAAGCTGTGAAGGCTTAATCACTAACCTGCTGTGCACCTCTTATAATAATTTTTCTTTCTATTGCTGTCCCACAAGAAACTAGGATGGGTATGCGTGCCATATCTCCCAGCATGGAGGAGACTTCCAGGTCAGCATGCCACAGCTCCCAGCCCAGAGGAGGCTTCTGGGTCAGTGTGCCACAGCTCCCAGCCCAGAGGAGGATTCCAGGTAGGCGTGCCAGAGCTCCCAGCACAGAGGAGGCTTCTGGGTAGGAATGCCATGGCTCCCAGCATGGAGGCTTCCGGGTAGGCGTGCCACAGATCTCACGTGGTGGAGGCTTCCGGATAGGTGCACCATGGCTTCCAACAACCTGGACGACCTGAACTAGCAACAAAAGAGGATCTGGAAAAAATGAAATTAGAAGTAATTTCTCACATAAGAGAAGAGATTGTGCCCATAGTGCAAGACATGATTAATAAATCTAGAGAGGACACAGATTAAAAAAAAATAGAGGTGCTGAGGAACATGATGGAATCCCAACATAGGAAACAAATGGAATCCATAAAACAGATGCAAACAGATTTCCAGCAGATTAAAAATTCCACTGAAAGTCTATGCAGCAGAATGAGCCAATGTGAAGACAGAATTTCAGATATAGAAGATAAGATTGCAATTAGTGACCAGGAAAAGAAAAATTTCTTTCAAATTGTAAGGGAACACAAGAAATCAATCCAGCAGCTGCTAGACAATGCAAAGAAGAATAACATAAGATTGATTGGAGTCAATGAAGAAACAAGAGAGAGTACAGATGACATAAAAAAAACTGTCCACAGAAGTGATGGCAGAAAACTTCCCAAGCAGGGGAAAAGAACTTGACATACAGATAAGCAAGTCACATAGGACTCCAACTAGCCTTGATCAAAAAAAAATCTACACATAGGCATATAATTGTTAAGATTTCAGAAACCAAACAAAAGAACAAAATTCTACAAGTAGTTAGAGAAAAGAAACAAATCACATACAAAGGAAAGCCCATCAGAATCACAGTAGACTTCTCAAGGCAAGAAGAGCTTGGAGTGATGTTTCAAGTCCTAAAGGAAAACAGCCTCCAACCCAGATTGATGTACCCCGCAAAACTATCTTTCAAAATTGATTGAGAAATAAGATACTTTCATGACAAAGAGCACCTTAGGAACTTCAGAAATACCAAACCAGCACTCCAAAATATTTTAGACAATTTTCTAGGAAAAGGCAATTAGGATCACAACCCCAGGAAGCAAAGCAGAATGAATCCACTGGGCATGACAAGAAATTAAAAGCAAAGGGAGACAATCAAACAAAAAGAAAAAGTCATGGCAATGATAACTCAATACATATCAGTTATAACCATCAATATTAATGGTCTCAATTCACCAATCAAAAGAAATAGACTGGCAGAATGGGTCAAGAAGCAAGATCCAACAATATGCTGCATACAAGAAACACACTTAATTCAAAAAGAAACTCACAGACTGAAAGTTAAAGGGTGGAAAACAATACTCCATGCAATGGGAACCCCAAAAAAGCAGGAATAGCTATCCTCTTGGCAGATCAAGTGGATTTCAAATGCACACTGATTAAGAGAGACAAAGAAGGACACTATATCCTTGTAAAGGGAAAAATCCAACAGGAAGAGATGACAATCATAAATACTTATGCACCAAACATTAGTGCACCCAACTATATAAAACAAACACTAACAGACATGAAAAACCATATAACCACTAATACAATAGTAGTAGGGAACCTCAATACCTCATTGTCACAAATAGATAGATCAACTAGACAAGAAACAAGCAATGAAATACTAGAACTCAATCGAACTCTTGAACAAATGAACTAACTAGATGTTTACAGAGTGTTTCACACCAGAAAATCAGAATATACATTCTTTTCAGCTGGACACAGGTCATTCTCCAAAATAGACCACATACTCACTTACAGAACATATTTAAGTAAGTGCAAAGGAATTGAAGTTATCCCCTGTATATTATCAGACCATAGTGAGATGAAATTGGAGATCCACAGCAAAAGAAACTCAAAAAATTTCATAAACATGTGGAAATTGAACAACACACTTCTGAATAACCAATGGGTCACAGAGGAAATTAAAGAAGAAATCAGACAGTTCCTTCAATTAAATGACAATGACAATACAACATATCAGAATCTATGGGACACAATGAAAGCAGTCTTATGAGGGAAATTCACAGCAGTGAATACACATATTAGGAAAACAGAAGGAGTCCAATTAAACAACCTGATGCTGAACTTCAAGGTTCTAGAAAGAGAAGAGCAGGACAAACCCAAAGCTCACGGAAGGGAGGAAATTATAAAGATCAGTGCAGAAATCAATGCAATAGAGACTAAGAAAACAATACAAAAAATCAATGAAGCCAAGAGTTGGTTCTTCAAAAGAATCAACAAAATTGATAAACCGTTAGCCAATCTTATCGGTAAAAGGAAAGAAAAGGCCCAAATCCATGCAATTAGGAATGAAAAGGGTGAAATGACAACAGACCCAGCAGAAGTCCAGAGGATCATCAATACTTACTTCAAGAAGCTATACGCCAATAAGATGGAAAACACAGAAGAAATGGACAGATTCCTAAACATGTATGAATTACCAAAGTTGAACGAAGAAGATCTAAAAATTCTAAACAACTCAATATCAATCAATGACATTGAAAACGTAATTAAAAACTTACGAACCAAGGAAAGCCCGGGTCCTGATGGCTTCACTGCTGAATTCTACAAGACATTTAGAGAGGAACTACTGTCACTCCTGTTTAAACTCTTCAATGAAATTGAAAGGGAAGCAATACTCCTGAATTCATTCCTGGAAGCAAGCATCATCTTGATCCCCAAAGCAGAGAAAGACCCAACCGAAAAAGAGAACTATAGGCCAATCTCACTAATGAACACAGATGCAAAAATCCTTAATAAGATACTGGCAAACAGAATGCAGAAGATCATCAAGAAGATCATACACCCTGACCAAGTGGGATTCATCCCAGGGATGCAGGGATGGTTCAACATACGCAAATCAATCAATGTAATACACTATATCAATAGAGCCAGGGACAAAAAACCATATGATCATCTCAATAGATGCAGAAAAAGCATTTGACAAAATCCAACATGCACTTATGATAGAAACTCTACAAAAAACTGGAAGAGACGGTCTCTACCTCAAACTGATAAAAGCCATCTATGAAAACCCAACAGCCAATATCATACTAAATGGTCAAAAACTGAAATCCTTCACATTAAAATCAGGAACAAGAAAACGATGTCCACTATCACCACTCCTGTTCAATATAACTTTGGAAACATTAGCCATGGAAATTAGAGAAGAGAAAGAAATAAAAGGAATAAAGATAGGAAATGAAGAAGTCAAATTGTCATTATTTGCAGATGACATGATATTCTATATCAAAGACCCCAAGAACTCCACCAAAAGTCTTCTAGACTTAATAACCAAATTCAGTAAAGTAGCTGGATACAAGGTCAACATACAAAAATCAATAGCTCTCCTCTACACAAACAACAGACTCACTGAGACAGAAATAGGGCAAACAATTCCTTTCACAATAGCATCCAAAAAACTGAAATACCTAGGAATCAACCTAACAAAAGAAATCAAAGACCTCTTCTCTGAAAACTATAGCACTTTGAAAAAAGAGATTAAGGAGGATATCAGAAAATTGAAAGAGATCACTTGCTCCTGGGTAGGAAGGATCAAAATAGTAAAAATGGCCATGCTTCCAAAATTGCTATATAGATTGAATGCAATCCCAATTGAAATCCCAGCAGCATACTTCACGGACCTTGAAAAAACAATCCAAAAATTCATTTGGAACAAGAAGACCCAGAATAGCAAAAGCAATTCTAGGTAACAGAGACATGGCAGGGGCTATCACAATCCCCAACCTGCAACTCTACTACAAAGCTACTGTGATGAAAACAGCACGGTACTGGAAGAGAGAGAGGAGAGAGAGAGCGAGAGGAGGAGAGGAGAAGAGAAGAGAAGAGGAGGGGCAGGGAGGGGAGAGAGCAGAGAGGGAGAAAAATAACAAATGCTGGCCAGGCTGTAGGGGGAAAAGAACCCCTTCTCCATTGCTGCTCGGAATGTAAATTGGTGCAATTGCTGTGGAAATCAAGCTGGAGATTCCTCAAAAAACTAGAACTAAAGGTTTCATTTGACATAGATAGCTATTTCCCTTCTTGTTATCTTCCCCCCAAAAGTTAAAAGTATCATACCACAGTGATACATGCATGGCCATGTTTATAGCAGCACAATTTATAATAGCTAAATCTTGGAAACAGGCCATATGCTCATTAAAAGATGAATGGATAAAGAAAATATGGTATTTATATACAATGGAGTAGTACTCTGCCATAAAGAATGATACATTGGAATAATTTGTAGGAAAATGAATGCACCTTGAGACTGTTATCTTAAGTGAAATAAATTGGACATACAAGTTTAAATATTGGATTGTTTCTCTTATGTGAGAACTCCAAAGGGTAAATGAGGATCATAATAGAGGATAGATATTGTGAAGTAGAAAGAACATGTTCAAATGGGAAGGAGAACAAGGGAAGGGGGAGAGGGAAGAAAGGGAAGAGAAAAGGAAAAAAAATGAAAGGAAAAAAGGAAACAAAACTTGTATAAATGGGAAAGGGAAGAAGGGTTGAAGGGAGGGGAATGGAAAAAAAGAATTAAGATGTGTTATGTACAGGTACAAATTCCGTACGATGAATGTGATTAGTATGTATGACAAATATGTACTAATAAAAATGTTTTTAAAAAGAATAAAAAGGAAATATAAAATAGTTTTAATTATCTATACATCCTTTTTGGTACCCGCATTTAGTGGAGATAGTGCTGGGAATGAAACCAAGGACCTCCCATATGTTAGCCAGGCACTCTACTACTGAGCTTCACACCCAACCCATAGTCCCTGAATACTCTAAAAATACTCTTTTGTTTCAAAATAACAAAAATATTCAGATTATCTTTGGTGGGAGAATTGGGTAGTAATTATTTTATTATTTTTAGTTATAATTTTTAAGTTTTCCTCTAAGTGTATGAATTACTAGGCCCAATTCTAAAATATGAGGAGAGAAACAATCCTTTAGGTATCTATTTTATGATGTTACACAAAATGTTTCTTTAGCCTTTCTCTAATCATTAACCAAAAATAAAAGTCTTTATCTTAAACATTAAACTTGTGCAGATTTTTGAAAGTTATTTAAACAATAACTTTAATTAATTATTAACGTATTTAATTGTTAAGTTATTAATCAAAACTTGCTTGCTAAACCAAAATGATACAGCATGTTTCTTCTCCTGAGTCATTATGATTAAACATTTGCTTCTATTTAACCTATGTAACTGAGTACAGTTGTGCATCACTCAGCAATGCATGTGTCTGAGAAATGAATCATTCAGAAATTTCTTTGTGTAAATATCACAGCATGTACTTACACAAACTAAGGCATCTATGCCAGCATGCAGTGGAATCTCAGGAGACTACCATCATTACATACTCCATTACTAACAGAAACATCATTATGCTGTGCAAGATATGACTGTATTTATGGTATATACACATGGAGCCCTTAAGAAGAAATTTTTAGATACCACTAAGAAGAGATTTGAGATCAACTTCCTGACTCCTTTTTTATATCTTCTAATCTTTCATAGTACAAGTTTTAATTATGAATAGTAACAAAGAGAAAATTTACAGAGCAATTCATCTGATACAATAGGAATATTCCTAAAAATTTGCATGTATTTAATGTATTTAGATCACATTTTCAGGGAACTAGCAGAGCTTGTAATTTAAAGAAATTCTATGCTGTGTCCTTAGGTAAAGGGAATCGTCACACTACTTTTGTCTGTTGTGTACACTTTGAACTCATTAAGCCACAAAATCTTACATATCTTCTAGTTGTACTTTCTCCCTAAAGCAAATATTCTTTTTCTTGTGTCCCCTACTTATTAGGGGTTGGGAGGGAATCTGTTTTCTGCCATACAGATATGGAACATTATCCTTCATAAATTATGGAATGTAGAGCAATTATCTTAACCTTTCTGAACCTCAGTTTCCTAATTGGTAAATCAGAATAAAAATACCTACCTTGTAGAATTGTTTGGATGATTAAATGAGATGAAAATTTTAAAATGCCTAATATAAAAATGTATTATTTAAGAAACCTACAATGATATTGACATACAATAGACATTCATTAAGTGCAAGTTCTCTTAAAGCCTGTAAATCATTGGTAAAAATGTTGAAGGTAATGAAGCTACTGCAAAGCCTCTTAGAATGTCAGTAAATATTTCCTTAGTTATATTATTCTGTTGATTTTTTTAAATATGTAGTTTAGCCAGCTTAATAGTCACATAAATATGCTCTCATCTAATTCAAGTTTCTTGAACTATGTAGAAATCATGATATAGCTTGTCAGGTGCCTTTTGTAGCTCAAGATACAAAATACCTGCTGCCAATTTAATAATAACATAAACTAAATTAGGCTCTATGCTGTGTTCTTACTGTATTTATTCTATCTCCTAGTGATCATAATTTAAAAATTCAAAACCACCCTTTAACAAACCTGTATAGTTCTTCCCAGTAGTTAATGTTAAACTTTCTTATCTGTGATTCTTATTATCTTGTTATGCTGTCCTATTAAAAATATTGTTGTCTTGTCCTGTTTTTTGTCCTTTGTTTTTTTTAAACAAAGCTATTATTAGCCACTTAGGTTCAGAAGTAGTTCAGGTTAATTTACTCGCTGCTGATCAAAACAAAGAAAGCCATTTATTTTGATAAAAAGGAAAAATAATTTATTCAAAGCTAGCTCCATTGAGATGGATGGGTCCATTTGGCTTAAATCCCCATCCACCATGTACAGGTATGTTGGGGACTTTTGTACCTAGGAACAGAGTGTGAGGGAACAGAATGAGATAATAGACATGTTCAGGCTTGTTTCATCCTTTCCTGGGCCCTGTCCTCCCCTTCTTTTGCCCATGGGGAAAAAAAATTAGACTTTATCTCTTGGTGGTAGTATTTGTGTAATGCTATCTTGTTCTTTTTGGCTGAGAAGGGGTGGAGGTAGCCATTTATGCCTAGGCCTGAGGAAGTTTGGGGACACCACTTGTTTCTAAAAGAAAAAATCTAACTTTTAAAGTTCCATTTGTTTTTCTTTTTCTGTGTAGTTCAGGTTGGCCTTTAACTCATTACATAGGCCAGTAGCGCAGCCTGGGCTTGAACTCTTGGAAATTCTCCTAGTTCAGGTAGCACAATTGAGGCTGGAAAAACACTTCCCCTATGCTCACCTGAATTTGTGCAAAACCCCAGGACCAATCCTCTTTGTATTGTTCTGAGAGAAGTAAAAATAAAAATAACGAAGACATATGAAATCTCTAAAGCACCAGGCCAGAGCACATGTGTTAGATCTCCATAGCCTGACCTTCAGTGACTTTTCTCTCATTGGAGATGCAGATGAAAACAATGCTGAGATCCCACTTCACCCCACAAAGAATGGTTGCTATCATGAATTCAACCAATAACAAATGCTGGCGGGGCTGCAGGGAAAGAGGAGCCCTGCTCCACTGCTGGTGGGAGTGTAGACTGGTGCAGCCACTGTGGAAATCAGTATGGAGATACCTCAAAGAACTAGGACTGGAAGTCTCATTTGACCTAGCTATTCCCCTGCTGGGTATCTTCCCCAAAGAACTACAAGTATCATACCACAGTGATATATATGCACCCATGTTCATAGGAGCACAATTTGTAATAGCTAAAACTTGGAAACAGCCCAAATGCCCATCAACTGTGGAGTGGATCAAGAAAATGTGGTTTTTTAATAAAATGGAGTACTACTCAGCCATCAAAAATGAAAAATTAGAGAAACTTATAGCTAAATGGATGCACATTGAGGCCATACTCTTAAGTGAAATAAATAGGACACACGTGAAAATACCGAATAGTTTCTCTAGTGTGAGAAACTGAAAGTGTAAATAAGGACTAAAAGGTATATTAGGTAATATGAAATAGGAAGAAAAGGAGCAAAGGGGAAGGGGAAGTGGGAGGGGTAAGGGAAAGGAAAGAAGGGAATGGAATTAATATGAGAAAATGGAAAAATGGAAACAAAGTCTTTGTAAATAGGGAGGGATGGAGGGGTTGAAGGGAGGGCAGGGGAAGGGGGAAAAATAAGAACCAAGAGAGATTATGTAAAGGTGCAAATTTCCAATGATGAACATCATTATACTGTATACCCAAAATGTACCAATGATTAGAATGACTAATTGATAATGTGAAATGGGAAGAAAAGGTCCAAAGGGGTAGGGGAAGCAGGAAAAAAGGGAAAGGAAAAATTATGAGAAATGGAAAAAATGGAAACAAAGTTTTTGTAAATAGGGAAGGGTGGAGGGGGTGAAGGGAGGGCAGGGAATGGGGAAAAAATAAGAACCAAGGTACATCACATAAAGGTACAAGTTCCCAATGAGAAATTTAAATGTGTTGTATACCTAAAATGTACCAATAAAATAATTTTTTAAAAAAGAAAATGACAAACTGTGATACTGTGATAAGTATTAATTTGCCTACTTTAGCCACAGGTACAAGATTCATAGCTAGGTAATAGGATTTTAGACAAATCAGATAATTTTATACCATAAATATCCACTTGAATTTTACCCTCAGGGGAGAAAACTTTAAAGGATCAGAGTAAAAAATAGGTAAACAAAAGAAGAGAACGAGATTAGAAGCAAAGCTGAAGGACAAAGAAAATTTACCCAAGCCTCAGGAAACAGGTGAAGACAGGAGGGAAAGAAAAGGAAAAAACAAAAACAAGAACAGAACTAAAAACAATGTTTCCACTCATGAAAAAAACAAAAACAATCAAGGCAAACCAACCAACCAAACAACAACAAATCAAAAACAAAGAAAAAAATGAAAAATAAATTTCTCTGTGATTTCAAGCCTGTGGTTATCTTCTGGGGTCTACAGTTTTGTGATACTGTCCAATTCAGAAAGTGACTCTGCTGTTCCCGGAAGACAATTCAGACAGTCAGAGCCCAGATTCACACTGGATAATCCCAGCAAGCCTAAAGTAGGATTAGGGCAACATGCCAGTTTGGGTACTTTCAAATCCTCAGAAATTCAGGCTGATCTTGGCCTCTGGTATGGGATTGGGGTCTGAGTCATTCAGTTTACAGTACTTAGGGTGTGTCTTACTGGTCTGATCACAGTTCCCTGACCCTGGACGTCTCCCATGTTTGTCCCTCACTCAGTCACTGTGCAATTTCAACACTGGTAGCCCTGAGATGAAGTCAACCCATAGTTGTTCTGGGTCCTGAGTTCAGTTGGCCCCTCCCTAAAGTAGCATCCAACCAAGCACCTTCTCTAGGGTCACAGAAGTTGCTTGGACTGGAGTCACTCACCAGCCATTGTAACACCTAGTATTCACTGCTTCATTCCTCTGTACATTTCTCCCTGGAAGCCTCTAGAATCACCTGCCCTCACTGTATCTCTGTAGATTCAGTCCCCCTCTCTCATGCCACAAGCCAGGAGCCAGGGAAAACTTGAAGATTGCCCCTTGCTTTTTTTTTTTATCATTGAAATCTGTCTCTTCACTTTCTCTGTGGGCTTCAATTTTCCTTTCAGATCCTTCCTGGGTCCTGGGATCCACATCTTTCCTTCTTTTCTTCCCTAGGTTGTTATTTTCCAGTGTCTAGATTCCAAATCGTGGACAGGTTGACTTTCTGTGGCTTACCAGGCTGCCATCTTTCTGGAAATCTCCACAAAGAATATATTTAAATAATGAATAACTCACTGAATTAGACTTCAAAGTCTACAAAAAACAAGTTAAGTACTGAAAGTTTATCGTTTTTTAAAAAGATCACATAATTTAAAAATTAATAGAAATCACCAAAGCTACAGAATCATATTCCTAGTGGACACTCTTTTAACTTTTGACAAAGTACTATAAATGTAATGTACTAGTCCATGTTTTTCTGGACAGGAAAACCCAGTAAAAATAATTTATATAGATCTTCACATCACATCATAAAATACATAATTAACAGGTCAGAAAATAATAGAATCACAGCATGGAGGCACATGGCTGTAATCCCAGTACTCAGGATGCTGAAGCTGGAGGATCAGCATGACTTCAAGGACAGTCTGGGCTTCTTAGTGAGTTCAAGTCCAGATTGAACTATATAGTGAGATGTTATCTCAAGAAACCCAGAATACAGACTAGCCCAGAAAGATACACATTGGAGTGTAAAACACTCTTCTGAAGAGCCAGGGATTTAGCTCAGTGGCATCATGTCTGCCTCAAAAGCACAAGGTCCCGAGTTCAATCCCTGGTAAAACAAACAAACAACAATTTTTGAATTTTTGGTTTGTTTCCTCTAGTTCTGTGAAATATACTGTTGGGATTTCAATCAGGATTGCACTGAATCTATATAGCAGCTTTGGAAGTATGGCCATTTTCACTATATTGGTTCTTCCTACCCAGAAACAAGGGAAGTCTTTCCATTTTCTTATATCCAAACCAAACCAAACCTTAGCCGGGGATTTAGCTGTGGTTCCACCACCTGCCTCGAAAGCGCAAGGACCCAAGTTCAATTCCCCGGTACCAAAACCAAAAACAAACCATTTTCTTACATCCTCTTCAATCTCTTTTTTCAGAGTGCTGTAGTTTTCAAGGTAGAGGTTTTTTACTTCCTTTGTTAGACTGATTCCTAGATATTTCATTTTTGGGGAATGCTATTATGAAAAGAATTGCTTCCCACTTTCTCTCTCAGTGTCTCTGTTATTTGTGTACAAGAGGGCTATTGATTTTTGAGTGCTGACCTTATATCCAGCTACTGTAGTGAATTTATCAATTAAGTCTAGAAGTCTTTTAGCAGAGTTGTCTGGGTCTTCTGTGTAGAGTATCATGTCATCAGCAAATAATGACAGTTTAAATTCTTCCTTTCCTATCTTTATTCCTTTTCTTTCTCTTTTCTAATTGCTGTGGCTGTTTCCAGAACTATATTAAATGGGAGTGGTAATAGTGAACATCCTTGTCTTGTTCCTCATTTCAGCATGAAAGGTTTCATTTTTTGATCACTTAGTATGCTGTTGGCTGTTGGTTTTTCATAAATAGCCTTTATCAGCTTGAGATAAAGACCATTGATTCCAATTTTCTGTAGGGTTTTTATCATGAATGGGTGTTGGATTTTGTCGAATGTTTTTTCTGCATTTATTGAGATGATCATATGCTTTTTGTCCTTGAGTGTGTTAATATAGTGTACTACATTTATTGATTTACAAATGTTGAACCATCCTTACATCCCTGGGATGAATCTGACTTGGTCAAGGTGCATGATCTTCTTGATGATCCTCTGTATTCTGTTTGCCAGTATCTTATTGAAGATTTTTGCATCTATGTTCATTAGACAAATTGGCCTGTAGTTCTCTTTTTTGATTGGATCTTTCTCTGCTTTCAGAATCAAAGTAATGCTTGCTTTCAAGAATGAGTTAGGGAGTATTGCTTCCCTTTCAATTTCATTAAAGAGTTTGAGAAGTAGTGGCATTAACTCTTCCCTAATTTTTTTTGTAGAATCCAGCAGCAAAGCCATCAGGACCTGGGCTTTTCTTTGTTGGTAAATTTTTAATTATATTTTCAATTTTATTGATTGTCATTGGGGTGTTTAGATTTTTTTTTTTTTTTTTTTTTTTGGTACCGGTGATCGAACTCGGGTCCTTGCGCTTGTGCAGCAAGCGGCGAAACCACTGAGCTAAATCCCCAGCCCTAGAACTTTTATATCTTCTTTGTTCAGCTTTGGTAATTCATATGTATCTAGGAATCTGTCCATTTCTTCTGTTTTGCATTTTATTGGAGTACAGGTTCTTGAAGTAGGTATTGATGATCCTCTGGATTTATCTGTTGAGATTTCACCCTTTTTGTTCCTAATTGCATGGATTTGAGCCTTTTCTTTTCTTTTTTTGATAAGGTTGGCTAAGAATTTGTTGATTTTATTCTTTCAAAGAACCAACTCTTTGATTAGTTGATTTTTTATATCATTCTCTTAGTCTCCATTGCATTGATTTCTGCTCTGGTCTTTATAATTTCCTCCCTTGTATGAGCTTTGAGTTTGTCTTGCTCTTCTTTTTCTAGGAGATTGAGGTTCAGCATTAGGTTGTTTATTTGATCTCACTCTGTTTTCCTAGTATGGGCATTCACTACTATGACATTCCCTCAAAGAACTGCTCTCACTGTGTCCCATATGTTGCTGTATGTTGTATTGGCATTATCATTTAATTGTAAAAACAATCTAATTTCTTCTTTAATTTCCTTTGTGACCCATCAGTTGTTCAGGAGAGTGTTATTTGATTTCCATGTGTTTGTGAAGTTTCTTATGCTATTGCAGTTTCTTATGCTATTGATCTCCAGTTTAAGTGCACTATGCTCTGATAATATATAGGGCTAACTTCAATTCCTTTGTATTTACTTAAACATGTTCTATGAGCTAGTATATGGTCTATTTTAGAGAATGACCTGTGTGCAGCCAAAAAGAATGTATATTCTGATTTTGTGGGGTGGAACACTCTGTAGATTTCTATTAAGTCCATTTGTTCAAAAGCTTGGTTCAGTTTTAATATTTTGTTGTGGATTTTTTGTCTAGATGATCTATTTGTGACAGTGGGATATTGAGGTCCCCCACTACAATTGTATTAGTGCTTATTTGGTTTTGCATGTCCATTAATATTTGTTTTATATAGTTGGGAGCACTAGTATTTGGTACATATATATTTAGGATTGTTATCTCTTCCTCTTGGATTGTTCCCTTTACAAGGATGTAGTGACCTTCTTTGTCTCTCTTAATTAGTTTTGGTTTGAAATTTACTTTGTCTTCAAATAAGATAGCTACCTCTGCTTTTTTCTGGGTTCCTATCACATGGAGAACTGTTTTCCATCCTTTTACATTCAGTCTATGAATTCCTTTTTGAATTAAGTGTTTTTTTGTATACAGCATATTGTTGAATCTTGCTTCTTGACCTATTCTGCCATTGATTGATGAATTGAGGCCATTAACATTGATGGTTATAACTGATAAATATTGACTTGGCTCTTTTATTTTTCCCCCCTTTCCATTAAATTTCTTGCTTTGCCTGATGGCTTTGCTCTGTTGGGCCTCATGGAGTTGTGACCCTTATTGTCTTTTTCTAGGATATTGTTTAGAATTGTTTGGAGTGCTGGTTTGATATCCATGAAGTTTCTCAGGTGTTCTTTGTCATGGAAGTATCTAAATTCCCTGTCAATTATGAAAGATAGTTTTGCAGGATACAACAATCTAGGTTTGAGGTTATTTTCTTTTAGGACTTGAAATACTTCACTCCAGGCTCTCCTTGATTTGAGTGTTTGTGTTGAAAAGTCTGCTGTGATTCTGATGGGCTTTCCTTTGTATGTGATTTGCTTCTTTTCTCTAACTGCTTGTAGTATTTTGTTCTGTTGGTTTTCTGGGTCCCTGATTATATATCTAGGTGTAGATTTCTTTTTATCATGGCTAGTTGGAGTCCTATATGCCTCACTTATCTGAATGTGAAATTCTTTTCCTCTGCTTGGGAAGTTTTCTGCCATTACTTCAGTGAACAATTTTTTACGTCATTTGTACTTTCTCCTGCTTTTTCATGGTCTCCTATCAGTCTTATGTTATTCTTCTTTGCATCATCTAGCAGCTGCTGGATCTATTTCTCATGGTCCCTTACTATTTTTAAGAAATCTCTTTTCATGGTCACTAGCCACAATCCTCTCTTCTATATCTGATATTCTATCTTCACCTTGGCTCATTCTTCTGTAAATACTTTCAATGGAGGGTTTTTTTCTTTTGGTTTTGTTTTTGGTACTGGGGATTGAACTCAGGATCTTGTGCTTGTGAGGCAGGCAACAGAATCACTGAGCTAAATCCATGGCCCTCAATGGAGTTTTTAATCTCCTGAATATCTGAATCTGTTTCATGGATTCTATTTCTTTCCTACATTGGGCATTCATGGTCTCCATTTCTTTCCTATGCTGGGCATTCATAGCTTCTGTCACGGTCTTGAGCTCATTTGTTTTTTTATTTTTTTACTGTTTCTGTTCTAGATTCTCTAATCATGTCTTTTATTCTGCTCACCATCTCTGTAGTTATCTGGGAAATTATTTCTGTTTTGAATTTTTCTAGAGCCTTGTTCATCTGTTTTGTTACTTCCTGTGCTATCAGTTCAGGGTGTCCAGGTGGTTATCAGATTTTTCTAGTTTGTTGCCCCTAGAATTTGCCTGTGGTGAGCTGGAATTCTGGGTTTTCACCTTGTTTAGGGGTCTCCTCATTTCTATTTTTGTTGTTGGTGTTGTTTTTGGTTTAATTCCTGGGCCGATACTTCAATATTGCTTATTTTGAGTAATTTTACTGCTTGTATTTAGAACCCTTACTGAATGATTGCTCCTCAGAAGTGTATAGCTGGTCTTTAGGCTTTGAGTCTCAAATGACTCTTAGGCAATCTAATTTTCCAGGTATAGCTGGTCTTTAGGCTTTGAGTCTCAAATGACTCTTAGGCAATCTAATTTTCACTATACCAGGCAGGACAACTGATTAGATTAATCACAATACCTTAGCCCAAGTGATATAATCAGCATCAACAACAGCATCTGACACAGCTTAGAAAATGACAATTTGTGGTAGCTATTAATCTGCCACTTTTAACCACATGAGCTAGATAAAAATTGAGGGCCAGCTTATAATATGTTTGTAGTAAATAAACCATTCAATATAGCAAATTTACCTTTCAGGATGAGGATTTAGAAGTTGTTGCCGAGGGAGGGATAGAGAGACAGGAGAGGAAAAGGTTAGAAGTGAGGCTAGAGCACACAGGAAGATCACACAAATTTTGGGAAACTGTTGAAGACAAGAGGAAAAGACAGAGTGAAGGAACAAAGATGAGAACAGAATAAACTAACAGCAATAGGGAAGCTAGAAACTGTATTCACCTTCCTATAAAAATAATGACAATCAAGAGAAGGAAAGACAGAAAAATAATCTGAAATAGGGCACGAACAGGAACAAAGAGGGAGAGAAATGCAGAACAAGAAGGGAGAGAGAGAGAAAAAAATTTTTTAAAGGGTCTCTTTCAGGGTATTTCTCTACTGTCATGGTAGACAAAATGGGCAGCAATGTGCAGATTGAAGTCAATTAGTCTCAGCAAGCCAGCTGTAGTCCACTGAGATTCAGGCTGATTTCTGGTTGCAAGGCCCAAGTTGAGGTCCCTGACCTCCTGCAGGTTTGAACTCTGAAAGTTCCTACTCCAGGTTCCAGCTGCCCTTCCCCTGAAGTGAGTCCAGGTTCCTATGGGAGGTGCTGATCCCACCAAATTACTAACCACAGTGGTCCAGTGTGCCTTTATTGCAGAGATTTTCTTCACTTTCCCAGTGGATTTCAATTTTCATTGAGGAGCCTCAGAGAGGCCCTCTCTCTGTTATTCACCTCTGCTCTATCTTCTGGAGCTCATAACCATGGCCTTTATGCCCACCGCCCCGTGCCTCTGCAGTGCGGATTCAGATACAGCACTGCCCGCACAGCATGTTCTGAGGGCGGTGCTGGCCTCCGCGAGACAGTTCTGGGTTGGTGGGGACTGATAACTTTAACTCTTTTAGGAAGATACCTAGAAAGGGAATAGCTGCATCACATGGAGTTTCTAGTTTTAGCTTTTTTGAGGAATCTCCATACTGCTTTCCATAGTGGTTATACCAATTTACACTCCCACCCACAATGGAGAAGTGTTTCTTTTTCTCACCACATCCTCACCAGCATTTGTTATTGGTTGATTTCTTCATAACTATTTTTTCTGATGAAATGTAATCTCAATGTTGTTTTAATTTGCATTTCTCAAATGGTCAGTGATGTTAAGCATTTTTATGTACTTGCCATTTATATTTCATCTGAAAAATGTCTGTTCATTGCAGATGCCAATTTGGATTGGGTCTTTAAATTTGGTGGTTTCAATTTTTCTGAGTCCTTTATATACTACAGATATTAGTCCTTTGAGGAGTAGCTAGCAAAATTTTTTCCCATTCTATAGGTTGTCTCTTCACTCTGTTGGTGGTTTCCTTTGCTGAGCAGAAGCTTTTAATTTGATATGATCCTATTTGTTACTTCTTTACATTTCCTGTGCAAATGAGTTTTATTCCTAAAGTCTTTGGCTACACCTATCTATGTCTTGAAGACATATCTTCCAGCACATTATTTATGTTTTATAAATATTTAGATCTTTGGTCCATTTCAATTCTAGTTCACTGCATGGTGAGAGATATGATCTTAAAATATGGAAGGTCAGTTTTCCCAGATTATTTGTTAAGGAGGCTATCTTCCCTCCAACAAAGCAAGTTGGCCCCTTTATCAAAGATAAACTAGCTAAGTGGCCTGGGCTTGTTTCTGTATCCTCTATTCTATTCCACTGATGCACACATCTGTCCCCCGCCGCCCCAGTACCATGGTATTTTTATCACTGTAGCTTTATACTATAACTTGAAGTTGGGGATTGTGATGGTTCCCACTTTGCCCTTGTTGCCCAGAATTGTTTTTGCTATTCTAGGTCTCTTCTGGTGTCAGTGAATTTTAGGATTGTTCCTCTAGTTTTGTGAGAAATGCTATTGGTGTTTTGATTCAAATTGCATTAAATCTATAATGCAATTATATAACAGTTTTGGAAGTGTGGCCATCTTCAGTATATTCATTCTGCCTATCCAGAAACGGGATATCTTTCCATTTTTTGATAACTTCTTTGATCTCCTTTTTCAGAGTACTGTAGTTTTCATTGTAGAGGTCTTTCATTTCCTTGGTTAGGTTAATTTCTAAGTATTTCATTTTTCTTGATACTATTGTGAAACATATTTTTCCCTAATTTTCCTCTACATGAGTTTGTTTTTGATATACATCAGTGCTATTGATTTGTATAAGTTGAACCATACTTGCATTCCTGGAATGAATCCTACTTGGTCATTCTATATAATCTTTTTACATGATTTGCTGCATTCTATTTACCTATATGTTATTGAGGATTTTTATTTTTATATTTATTAAGGAGATTGGTCTGCAATTCTTTTTTTTCTAAATTTTATTATTTATTTATTTATTTATTTTTTGGTACTGGGGATTGAACTCAGGACCTTGCACTTGCAAGGCAGGCACCAGAACCACTGAGCTAAATCCTCAGCCCTGAAATTCTTTTTGGTTGGATCCTTTTCTGGTTTTAGAATCAGGGTAATGCTTGCTTCCAGAATAACTTTGGGAGTATTGCTTCCCTTTCAATTTCATTAAAGTGCTTGAGGAATATTGACAATACTCTTTTCTAAAATCTTTTCTCAAGTTCTTGTAGAAATTGGGAGTGAATACATTGGGACATGGGCTTTTCTTTGTTGGTAGTTTCATTCTTGAACTTCATTGACTGATATTGGATTATTCAGTATTTTTATATCTTTGTGGTTCAGCTTTTTTTCTTTTTTTTGGTACTGGGGATTGAGCTCAGGACCTTGTGCTTGCGCAGCAGGCACCGGAACCACTGAGCTAAATCCCCGGCCCCATGTGGTTCAGCTTTGATAGTTCACATGTATCTAAAAATCTATCCATTTCTTCCGAATTTTCCATTTTCTTAGAGTACAAGTTCTCAAAGTAGTTACTGATGACCTAGATTTCTACAGAATCCATTGTGATTTCACACCTATCATTTCTAATTGTATGGATTTAAGTCTTTCTTTGTTTTCGTGAAGTTGGCGAAGTTTTGTCTATTTTATTTAACATTTCAAAGAGCCAACTCTTAGATTCATTGATTCTTTGCATTATCATTTTCAGTCACAATTGCATTAATCTGTATTGGAGGCTGATCAGACCCCCAATCACCTGACCAAGGTTACAGCGGCAGCATTATAAAAGACATAATCTTTACTTCATAAAGGGGGGTCCAAGGATGGTCAAAGCTCTTATCAGGCTAAGATGCTGTCTCCTGAAGCTTGCCATTATTTATTGAATGCACAGCTTCTTGAAGGGGCAAAGGGCTGTGTAGGAAACAGTGGAGTGGAGAGCACTAATTAGAGCAGGGTCCTAGAAACAAGGGAACAGAACATTCTAGCAGGAACAGATCATTGATTAATGGGAAATCTGTTTTTTACCTTAGATTTTTGCTTCTATAGAAATTTTATGTATGAGTCAAGTTGCCTTTAGCTGTAATACTGTCTTGCCATCCAAGCCATCACAGCATCATGAATCACCGAGATCTCTGCTGTGACCAGTGGCATGAGGAGCTGTTCTGTTCCCACACACCAACTGCTGGCTTTTCAGGAAAGCCATTGTGGGCTACTTGGCAAACTCAGACTTTTAATATGAAAAGACAATTCAAAAATTTGCAGCTCACTCAGGGTGGTCTCCATCAATTCATTCTCTAATCTTTATACTTTTCTTGTATTACCTTTGGGTTTTTACTTTTCTTTTTATTCTAGAACCTTGAGGTGCACTATTAGGCTGTTTATTTATGCTCACTCTGTTTTTATGTGGGAATTCACCACTATAAACTTTCTTCTTAGGACTGCTTTCATTGCATTCCATCGGTTCTGATATATCATATTGGGATTATCATTTGATTGTAGGAACTAATTTTTTTAATTTCATCTGTGACTCAATGATATTCAAGAGGGTATTATTTAATTTCCATGTATTTACATAGTTTCTGTGGTGTCTTTTGCCATTGATTTCTAGTTTCATTGCACTATGATCTGATAATATGCATGGGATAATTTCAGTTCCTTTGCATTTACTTAAGCATGCTCTGTGGGTTTGTATGTAGTCTATGTTGGAGCATGTCCTATGTGCTACTGAGAAGAAAATGCATTCTGTTGTTGTTGGGCGGAACACTGCAGACATCTATTAAGTCCATTTCTTCAAAGGTTTGGTTCAACTCTGATTTTTTTTCGGGGGGGGGGTGGTCTGGTGGCTGATCTATTTATGACAGTGGGTTATTGATGTCCCCCATTACAATTGTATTGGTCCTGATTTTCTAAGTCCATTAGTGTTTGTTTTATGAAGTGCACTGGTATTTGGTGTGTATATAATTATAATTGTTATTTCTTCCTTTTGAATTGTCCATTAATCAGTATATAGTGAACTTCTTTGTCTCTTCTGATCAGTCTTGGCTTGAAACCCACTTTGTCTGCAAATAGAATAGATACTTACCTTTTTCTGGGTTTGTGGTGCATGGAGTAGTACTGTTTTTTATCCTTTGACTTTCAATCTAGGAATTTCTTTTTGGATTCAGTATGTTTCTTTGTATGCAGCATATTGTTGAATCTTGGTTTTTTATTCATTTTGCTAATCTGTTTCTTTTGATTGGTGAACTGAGGCTATTCACACTGATGATTATAATGATAGCTATTGACTTATCCTTGTCATTATACTATTTTCTTACTGTTGGTTCACTTTCTTTCCCTTCTTTTAATTGTTTGCCTTGCCTGGTTGATTCTTTCTATTGAGTTTTTGGCATTATTATTTTCATTGTCTTCTTCTTGTATATCCTTGAGATTTGTGTGTGTGTGTGTGTGTGTGTGTGTGTGTGTGCGCTGCTGCTTTGGTGGCATGGATTTCTTCAGGTGTATCATGGAAGTATTTTATTTCTCCATCAAATTTGAAAGATAATTTTATAGAATTTTCAATCTGGGTTGGAAGTTGTTTTCTTTTGGGGCTTGAACCACTTCACTCTAACTCTCCTTGACTTTACAATTTGTGTTCAGAAGTTTGCTGTGATTCTGACAGGGTTTCCTTTATAGGTGATTTATTTCTTTAACAACTTTTGATATTCTGTTCTTCTTTTGGATTTTTAGAATCTTGACTATTAAATGTCTTGTTATTCTTTTCTGATCATGACTATTTGGGGTTCTATATGACTCGCTTATCTGTATGTCACATTCTTTTTCCTTGCAAGGAAAGTTTTCTTCTAATACTTCTCTAAGAATGTTATTTATTACCTTTGAGCTATCATTTGATTTTTCATTGATTTCAATTAATCTAAAATTAGTCTTCTCTGCATCATCTAGCAGTTCCTGGATTGATGTTTCATGGTCCTTTGCTATTTTTAAGATGTCTTTGCTTAATCAATCACCAACTACATCCCTGGTATCTAGAGCTGATATTCTGTCCTCATAGTGATTCTCTGGATATAATTCCAATGGAGTTTGTAATCTTCTGTATTTCTTTTTAAGACTATTTTATGGACTGTAGTTCTTTTCTATGTTG
The DNA here is from genome assembly GCF_053883595.1 of Heterocephalus glaber. Lineage (NCBI taxonomy): Eukaryota > Metazoa > Chordata > Mammalia > Rodentia > Bathyergidae > Heterocephalus > Heterocephalus glaber. The sequence continues at coordinate 49,658,839 of NW_028258320.1, read as the reverse complement.
TGCATTCATGGTTTCTATCTCTTTCTTTAGCTCCTCTATTTTTTTGTTAGACAAAAAAAAGTCTAGTCTTCTCTAGACTCACTAATGATTTGTCTTATTAGGGTCATTATCTCCTTAATTATCTGTATGATTATCTCTGCTTTGAAGTTTTCAAGAGTCCGATTTACCTATTTTTTTTTCTTCCATTACTAACATTTCAGATATTTTTGCTATGTGGCTTTTAATGTCCCCTACATCCCTCCCCCTGGATTTGCTTTGAGAGAGTTGGGAGCTTTGGGGGGCAATTTGCTTCCATGTCTTTACATTTTCTATGTTTTGTTTTATTTGTTTTCTTTGCTGAGGCTTGCAAATTCCTTATGGTCAGCACCTTTATTGCTAGTCTTGAGACCTCCTTAGGTAACTACTTTTCAGACATGGCTTCTACACCTAGCTATCTATTGGCCTTTGGATTTGTCCAATCACCTCCATTTAGTGGCGGGGGGGGGGGGATGTCACAACCTGACTGGACCAGTACCCAGCTTTTTGGTAATGGGCTGTAGCACTGTTCATGATCCCTGTGCAGTCTAGATATTAGCATACAGAGAAAATCAATTGATAGCAACAACTATGTCACCATTGGTAAAATACTAAAGTTAGCAACAATAACATCAAATAAAAAATGTATAATGACAAACTATAATTAGTACTGTAACACCTTTAACCATAGGAATATCTATAGTTATAGTACAAATTTTAAGACAAACCAGACACTGATATACACCAAATATCTACACAATAGAGCAAATTTCTCTCCATTTACAATAGAACAGTGTTTAATCACAGTAATGACATAGGAGATTGGGGTGTGGCAAAGATGGCTGGGGAAGTAGGTGTGACATATTAATTACAAGATCCTGGAACACATTTGAGAACAGTTCCCAAAGCCCTGCATGTGGACTTCTCACAAGAACTCGAGGTTTTCAACAGGATGAATGGCCTAGACCTGACATCAGTCTGAGTTGTGGAATCCCAGCACCACCTCTCAGGACCCATATGTAGAAGTTCTCACAGTTTTCCTCAATATTTGGATAGTATAAAAGGACACAGTTGCTAAGAAGAGCTTGCTATCATGGCTTTCCTCATGATAGCCCACTCTGCATTCTCCAGGGTATTGTTTTATCTTGCTTTTTTCTCTTTTACTCTGCCCAAGCTCTCTCTGCAGAGCCAGTTTCTCCCTCACTCTTCACTTAATTTACTTTTTCAAATAAACTTTGCCACTGCTTTTTGCTTGTTTCATCCAATTCTTTTTTTGAGATAAGAAGAACATGGAATCTAATTCTAGAAGGAAGCCGAGCAACTGCCCCGTGGAGCGGGGCTCCATTCTGCCCACGCCCCACCTCCCAGCGACCAGAGAGTGAAAGGTGAGGACCTCAGCAGAGTGGAGCAGGGCTCCCTCCCACCCACACCCCACCTTCCAGTGACCAGCTTAGCCTCGCAGGCGCCTGCAGTACCCCTACACCTCCTCTGCCCTCCTGGCTGTGCCAGTACTTGGTTCCACACTACAGAGGCACAGGGGGTCATAAAGGCCATTGCCCTGACCTCCAGAAGATAGAGCAGAAGTGAACAACAGAAAGAGGGCCTCTCTCAGGCTTCTGGATGAAAATTGAAGCCCACTAGAAAAGTTAAGAGAATCTCTGCAATAAAGGTACACCAGACCACCATACTTGGTAAGTTAGAGGGATCATCAACTCCCATCAGAACCTGGTCTATCTTAAGGGAAAGGGCAGCTGGAACCTGCAGTAGAACCTTGCAGAGTTCAACCCTGCAGGAGGACAGGGAGCTCAGTTTGGGACTTGGAGCCAGAAATCTGCCTGAATCTCATGTGTCTGCTATGGGCTTGCTGAGACTCATTGATTTATATCTACACATTGCTCCCCAAGTTGTCTATTGTGACAGCAGTGACATACCCTGAAGGAGGCCCTTCATTTTTATTTTTTATTTGTTATTTTCAAAATTATTTTTTCTCTTTTTAATTTTTAATTTTTTCTACTCTTCACATTTTTCCTTTTTCTCTTTTCTCCCCGCCCCCCCCCTCTGTCTCTCTCATTCTCTTGCTGTACCACACTGTTGTTCATCTCCCTTTTTGTTCCTCTTCTGGCCCTAATTCAGATTTCTTCTTTCTTTTTCTTTTCATCTTTTTCCTTATCTCAATTGTCATTAGTTTTAAAGGAAAGTAAATCATTTCTAGCCTCCCTATTGCTGTTAGGTTGTTCTGTTCTCGTATTTGTTCTTTCATTCTGTCATTTCCTCTTGTCTTCAACAGTTTCCTAGAGTTTGTGTGATCTTCCTGTGTCTTCAGGCCTCACTGCTAACCTTCCCCTATCCTTCTATCTATCCCTCCCTTCCCAACACCTTCTAAGTCCCCATCCTAAAGGGTAAAGTTGCTATATTGAAGAGTTTCTTCACTATAAACATATGTTGGGCTGCTCCTCAACATTTATTTAATTAACACAGTTAAAGGTGATAGATTAATAACTACCACAAATTGTCATTTTCTAAGCTGTGCTTGATGCTATGGTGTTGCTGATTGTATCACTTGGGCTAAGGTGTTGTGATTGATCTAATCAGTTGTCCTTCCTGATATAATGGAAATGAGACAGCCTCAGAGTCATTAGAGACTCAAAATCTAAAGACCAGCTATATCTGGAAGACACCTCTGAGAAGCAATCATTCCATCAGGGTTCTATATACAAGCAACAAAGATACTTACAATAAGCAATACTGAAGTATCAACTCAGGAATTAAACCAAGGACAGTACCAAAAACAAAACTGAGAAGACATTTAAGCAAGGCACAAACCCAGACTTTCACCCCACCAAAGGCAAATTCTAGGGAAAACGAGGTGGAAAAGTCTGATAATCAAGCACCTGGACACCCTGAACTGATAGCACAGGAAGTAACAAAACAGATGAAGCTCTAGGAAAATTCAAAACAGAAATAATTTCCCAGATAACTACAGAGATGGTGAGCAGAATGAAAGATATGATTAGAGACTCTAGAAAAGAAACAGATAAAAAAAAAACAGATGAGCTCAGGACCAACAGGACCATGATGGAAACCATGAATGCCCAGCATAGGAAAGAAATGGAATCCATGAAACAGATTTGAACAGATATCCAGATCAAAAACTCTATTGAAAGCATACACAGCTGACTGAGCCAATCTGAAGACAGAATATCAGATATAGAAGACAGGATGGCAGTCAGTGACCAAGAAAAGAGAGATCTCTTAAAAGTAATAAGGGACCATGAGAAATCAATCCAACAGCTCCTAGATGATGCAAACAATAATAATATAAGACTTGTAGGAGTTCATGAAAAAGCAGGAGAAAGTACAAATGACATAAAAAACTGTTCACAGAATTAATGACAGAAAAGTTCCCAAACAGAACAAAAAAAATTGACATACACATAAGTGAGGCATATAGGACTCCAACTAGCCATGATCAAAAAAATTCTACACCTAGACACATAATAATCAAGATCCCAAAAACACAACAGAAGAACAAAATGCTACAAGCAGTTAGAGAAAGGAAACAAATCACATGCAAAGGAAAGACCATCAGGATCACAGCAGACTTTTCAATACAAACCCTCAAGTCAAGGATAGCCTGGAGTGAGGTATTTCAAGCCCTAAAAGAAAACAACCTTCAACCTAGACTGATGTATCCTACAAAACTATCATTCAAAATTGATAGAGAAATAAGATACCTCCATGACAAAGAACACCTGAGAAACTTCATGAATACCAAACCAGCACTCCAAACAATTCTAAACAATATCCTGGAAAAAGATAACAAAAGTCACAACTCCATGAGGCCCAACAGAGCAAATTCATCAGGCAAGGCAAGAAAATAAAAGGAGAGGGAAAAAAATAAAAAAGAGCCAACAACAGAAAAATAACAGCACAATGATAAGTCAATACAAATCAGTTATAACCATCAATGTTAATGGCCTCAATTCATCAATCAAAATAAATAGATTTGCAGAATGGATTAAGAAGCAAAACCCAACAATATGCTATATACAAGAAACACACCTGGGCTGGAGATTTAGCTCAGTGGTTTTGCTGCCTGTTGTGCAAGTGCAAGGACCTGAGTTCAATCCCCAGTACCAAGAAGAAGAAGAAGAAACACACCTATTTCAAAAAGAAATTCATAGACTGAAAGTAAAAGGATGGAAAATAGTTCTCTGTGTGACAGGAACCCAGAAAAAAGCAGGGTCAGCTATCTTATTTGAAGACAAAGTAAATTTCAAACCAAAACTAATTAAGAGAGACAAAGAAGGTCACTACATCCTTATAAAGGGAACAATCCAAGAGGAAGAGATGACAATCCTAAATATATATGCACCAAATACTAGTGCTCCCAACTATATAAAACAAATACTAACAGACATGAAAAGTCATACATGCACTAATACAATTGTAGTGGGGGACCTCAACACCCCACAGTCACAAATAGATAGATCAACTAGACTAAAAATAAGTAATGAAATACTAGAACTCAATCGAACTCTTGAACAAATGAACGTAACAGATGTTTACAGAGTCTTCCACTCCACAAAATCAGAGTACACATTCTTCTCAGCTGCACATGGGTCATTCTCCAAAATAGACCAAATACTCACACATAGAACATGGTTAAGTAAGTGCAAAGGAATTGAAGTTATCTCCTGTATATTATCAGACCATAGTGCAATGAAATTGGAGATCCATAGCAAAAGAAACTCAAAAAATTTCATAAACACATGGAAATTGAACAACACAAGTCTGAATAACCAATAGGTCACAGAGGAAATTAAAGAAGAAATCAGACAGTTCCTTCAATTAAATGGCAATGACAATACAACATATTGGAATCTATGGGACACAATGAAAGCAGTCTTATGAGGGAAATTCATAGCAGTGAATACGCATATTAGGAAAACAGAACGAGCCCAATTAAACAACCTGATGCTGAACCTCAAGCTTCTAGAAAAAGAAGAGCAGGACAACCCCAAAGCTCATACAAGGGAGGAAATTATAAAGATCAGAGGAGAAATCAATGCAATGGAGACTAAGAGAACGATACAAAAAAATCAATGAAGCCAAGACTTGGTTCTTCGAAAGAATCAACAAAATTGACAAACCTTTAGCCAACCTTGTCAGAAAAAGGAAAGAAAAGGCCCAAATTCATGCAATTAGGAATGAAAAAGGTGAAGTCACAACAGACCCAGCAGAAATCCAGAGGATCATCAATACCTATTTTGAGAACCTGTACTCTAATAAAATGGAAAACACAGAATAAATGGACAGATTCCTAGATACATATGAATTAGCAAAGTTAAATGAAGAAGATATAGAAATTCTAAACCCCAATTACAAACTGTGCCGCTATAAACATGAATGCACATATATCACTGTGGTATGATTCTTTTGGTAAGATACCCAATAGAGGAATAGCTGAGTCAAATGGGACTTCCAATCCTAGTTGTTTGAGGTATCTCCATACTGATTTCCACAATGGTTGCACCAGTCTGCACTCCCACCAACAATGAAGAAGGGTTCCTTTCTCCCCACAACCCCACCAGCATTTGTTATTGGTTGATTTCATGATAGCGGCCATTCTTTCTGGGGTGAGGTAGAATCTCAGTGTTGTTTTCATGTGCATCTCTTGAATGACCAGTGATGTTGAACATTTTTTCATGTTTACTTTCTGCTTTTACTTATTTGCCTGAGAAATGTCTGTTCATTTCAGATGCCCATTTTTGAATTGGGTCTTTATATTTGGGGGAGTCTGATTTTATTTTAGTTCTTTATATATTCTAGATAGTAGACTTTTGTCTGAGGAACAGCTGGTAAAATTTTTTTTCCCCACATTGTAGGTTGTCTCTTAGCTCTATTGGTGGTTTCTCTTGCAGTGCAGAAGCTTTTTAATAAGAAGAGATCCCAGTTGTTGATTCTTTGTGCTAGTTCACGTGCTACTGAGGTTCTGTTTCTAAAGTCTTTTCCTATGCCAGTGTCTTCAAGAGTTCTACCTAACTTATCTTCCAGCCAGTTTAGTGTTTCTGTTTTAATATTTAGATCTTTAATCCACTTCAATTTTAATTTAGTGCATGGTGAAAGATATGGGTCTAGTTTTAATCTTTGGCAAGTTGAAATCCAGTTTTTCCAACACCATTTATTAAAGAGGCTATCTTTCTTCCAGTGAGGATGGATTCTGGGACAGCCACAAAAGCCAATAGCAACACCCAGAAGGCATCACTGAAAAGCAAGTATCAACTAAAGAGGTCTCCATAGTAGCAACAAAGCTTTCCATTATAAGCAACCAGCAAGGCTCAACACAAAATAATAAAATAAATGAAGAAAAAATAATAAGCCAGGGATTTAGCTCAGTGGTTTCGCCTCTTGCTGTGCAAGCACAAGGACCCGATTTCAATCCCCAGTACTAAAAAAAAAGAGAAAAAATAGAAACATGAGGAGACAAAGCAACAAAATGCCTTCAAAAACTCTGAACTCCTCCAAAGCCAATCCATGCATGGGGCATCGAAGGGGAGACAATCAAAGGCCACAGAGCCAAATTATCCAAAAGGGTAACAGTGAAGATAACACTACAATAAAATGATTGTTGACCTCAAAGAAGATTAAAATTAACAATGGGCTTAATTTTTAAAAATCAGCAAGTCTACTTAAGACATTAAGAAATAGCTAGCTGAGTTAAACTAAATTGTACAAAACATGAAAGGCCAGCATAGAAATAAAATAGAGTCCATAAAAAGATATAAAAGAGAAATTCAGGAGATTGGAAATTCTTTCAAAAGTATAGGCAGCAGAAGTGAACGATGTGACCAATGTGAGGATTGACAATGTATTAGGAGATGGGGTTGTTGTTGGTGACAAATTAATAAGCAATACCTTAAAAAGAACATAAAAAATAAATCCAACAGCTGCTACATGATTCAAAAAAGTCTAATTAAGATTGGAATTAGCAAAAACACAATCAGAAGACAGCACAAATGACATAAAAAATCTGTTTACTAAAATAACAGAAAACTTTCTAAATATGGGAAAAGATTTTAACACACATTTAATTGATGGACTTAGAACCCCAAATAATTATGATCAGAAATGAACCTGTCCACAATACATCATAGTCAAAATCCCAAAAACCTAAAACAAGAAGAGAATCTTAAAAGCTTTTAGGGAAAAGCAACATACCATTTAAGGTAAATCCATTAGGATTATCATTAGCCAGAGCAATTACACAAGAGGAAGAAATAAAAGGGATATGTATATGAAAAAAAGATGTTAAATTATCACTATTTGCAGGTGACATTATCCTTTACATAGAAGACCCCAAAAACTCCACCAAAAGACTCCTAGAATAATAAAGTTGAGTAGCATAGCAGAATACAAAGTTGACACTCAAAATTAATAGCATTCCTGTACACCAATAATAAACTCACCGAGAGAGAAATTAGGGAAATATTACCATTTACAACAGCATCAAGAAAAATGAAATACTTCGGAGTCAATCTATCCAAGGAACTTAAAAAGTTCTACAATGAAAACTATGGTACTCTAAAAAAGGAGATTGAAGAGGATGTCAGAAAGGAAAGATACCCTGTGTTCCTAGATAGGCAGAACCAGTACAGTCAAAATGGTTACACTTGCAAGCTTTTATACAGATTTGTTCCAATCCCAATCAAAATATCAACAGCATTCTTTACAAAACAGAAAACAGTCCTAAAATTCACATGGAACCAGATGAGACCAGGAATAACAAAAGCAATCCTGGGTAACAAGAGGGATCACAAATAGGAGGGATCATAATTTCAAACTTCAAGTTGTATTTATAAAGCTACTATGAGTAAAACAGCATGGTAATGGCACAAAAACAGACATATGGATCAATGGAACAGAACAGAGGAAGCAGAACCAAGAGCAAACACATTCAACTATTTGATCACTGACAAAGAGGCCAAAAACACACACTGAAAGAAAGATGGCCTTTTTAATAAATGGTCCTGGGAAAACTGGATATCCATATGCAGAAAAGTTAAGTATAGACCTGTACATCTCACCATGTACTAAATTAAAATCAAAGTGGATCAAAAAGCTAAATGTTAGAAAGAAACAATCTGTTGGAAGATAAAATAGATAAAACTCTTGAAGTCATAGGCATAGGTAAGGACTTTCTGAACAGAACCCCAGCTGCACAGGAAATAGCACCAAGAATCAACAAATGGGATCATATCAAATAAAAAAGCTTCTGCACAGCAAAGGAAACAACCAACAGGGTGAAGACAGAACTTACAGAATGGGGTGAACATATGTAAACACATATGTAGAAATTTTGGGAGTGTTTTCATCAGCACTTAGCTTTTTATTTGTTTGGGAACATATAAGAAGGATCACCAAGTGGTAATTTGGAAAAGTAAAAAAGGTCTATAATTTAAAGAGTACCTTAAAATCTATAATTGCAATCTTAAAATTTCTTTACTACAGAGATTATACTCTAGAAGAGGAAGTATGGCGTTGGGCTAAATACATAAAATGTGCTAGTCTCATAACCATGACTTGAAATGAGGCAAACTATGTTGTATCATTTACCCATGAAGAGATTCTGTTCCTTTTTGGACTATAAAGAAGCGAGGGGGGCCGGGGATTTAGCACAGTGTTTCCATCTCCTGCCCCGAAAGTGCAAGGTTCCAAGTTCGATCCCTGGTACTCAAAAAAAGAAAAAAAGGGAGGGGTCAGCACTTGAGCAGACCCTTGAGAATGAGTTGAAAGATAACCAGTTGGGATGACTTATAGGATTCCTATCTTCATAGAAAGAGTTTCTAAGCAGTATCAAAGCATAAAGGGCATTCTCTTAAGAAGCTGACTGCAGTGAGTGGCTTAAAGGTGGAAAGAGGTCTGGAGGCCTTTGAACCCAGTCAAGCAAACAGACTTGAGATTGTTTTCCAAAAGATAGGATATCTCAGGCTGGGGTTTTAGCTTGGTGGTTCTACTGCCTGCCTTGCAAGTGCAAGTGACAGGTCTCCCACTACATCAGCAGCTATTATGTATAGTAGCTGCCCTTTTCCTATTGTGCCTTGCCCCCTCTCCTGTGTGACGTCATGCCAAGATGGTTGCTCCCACCAAAGAACAAACCCTTCTTCCCAGCATGCCCGTTCCCACCTAGAGAGTAACTAATACTCGCTCATCTCCTACCACCGAGTGACGTCACCGGCTCCTCCATTCCCCAGTCACTACCTCACTCAACCCTGCCTCAGCCCCTACAAACCCCACCCCACTCCCTGCCCCGGCCATATTGCCTTTGTCTCTCCTTTGTTCAGAGACAGCCCCACAGATCTGTTCTTCTAATAAAGACTTGTTGTGGCCTGGTCTGGTCTTGGTTTTGGGCCCTTTTACCTAACAGCAAGGTCCGATCCCCAGTACCAAAAAAACCCAACAACAAAAAAGATAGGATATCTCTTGCAACCGATAGTCATACTGTCCAGAGCTTTGGAAGTTCTTAATCCTAATAAGCAAGGTTGCTATGAAACCACAGAAACAGAAAGGAAACTGACTCATCCAACAATTATATTAGGACCTCTATAATCATAATCAAAGTGGTTTGAATGAAAATACTTATTGGCTTAAGTAACTAAAATCCAAATAGTGCAGTTCCCAATTTATTTCAGTGGTTCTGCTCTATGTCCTTCTCTCATTCTTTTGGTTTTGTTCTTTTGGTGTCAGCTTTATTTTCAATGAGATGACCCCAATAGTTTCAGTGCTCATACCAACATACCACATAATGAAGTGAAAAAGAGAAAGGGTTGTTTTCAGGTCTTCCAGAAGTAGAATCCACTAGCAAACATCAATTTGCATATTCCTGAATATGCATATTCACAAGTTCCTGAATCAATTCCTTGCCAGGAGGAAAAGGTTAGCCTAGAATTTCTGAGGCTGTAGCTGAGGGCAGCTTTCTCTGTAGCACATAAGCTACATGTTAGAACGATTTCAACAACAAAAATCAGGGTTGGGAAAAGAAGGGAGAGATGAAGTTTTTTAGGAAATTGGTAAATGTCCACCAGAAATAAACCTTTAGTTTCAGACTCAGGATAATATGGGAAATAATCTCTAACTGTAAAAAGGTTTAAAGTGGCTTTCAAAAATACATAAAATATGAAGAAAAAAATTTTAAGAAGTTGAAACAAGTCACAAGCCAATTACACACAATTCACTCAATATGATCCTGTTAATAGTAGGATGCAGATTTGACTATGAGCTTTCTGTCAATGAAAAGAAGGAAACAATCAGTAACTGCCAGTAACAATCAGACCGCTTTTGGTTACAAGTGACAAAGATCCAAATCAAACTGGCATAAAAAACAAAAAAGGAAATATAAAGGCTCATTTAATAGAAAAGTCCATAAATAGATCTGGCTTTAGAAACACAGGGACTCAATGCCCTCAGGGTGTTCGCTGTATGTTGGTTTTACTTTCAAAGAGGCGTCTACCAGGTGGTAATGATGGTCACAAACTTTCTGGACATACATGGTTCTGTGGCCAATAGCAGGAAAAAAAGCTATTTTTTTCTGCCAGCTCCAGAAAATAATCTTTGGTAGGATTCTAAATGGCCCTGTTTGTGTTGTGTTCCTATTTTTGTACCAACAAATTTGGACAAAAGAATGAGGCAGGCCAGGGATTTAGCTCAGTGGCACCACGCCAGACTCATAAGTGTAAGGTCCTGAGGTCCATCCCTGATACAACAAAAAAAGAATGACTGGCTAGCCTGGGTAATGTGCACTCTCCCATGTGCAAGGGAAGTGAAGGCAATATGACTGATAAGCTCACCAGGAAAGCACCATTATTCAGGGGCACCTTTTCAAAGAAAAAGACAGACAAAAAGTTTTTTATAATAACATAAGTCCATATACATAAAATATAATCAAAGCAACTGTTTAGAAGTCCAGCTACTCGGATTGGGGATCTAGCTCAGTGGTTTTCCTGCTTGCTATGCAAGCCCAAGGACCCGAGTTCAATCCCTGGTACCAAAAAAAAAAAAGAAGTCCAGCTACTCCTCAGATTAAGACTTAAAAAAAAAATGTTTCCTGTAGGACCTCAATAACACATCCATGTATTTTATACAGCTTTTTTTCTAATACAGTGCCAGTATAGACCAGTGGCATAATGCAGATATGGCTTTCTTTTTAACAGTGAGACCTCAGAGGAATATGATCCAAATATACAACTATTTGTGATTTTATCCAATGTTAAAATTCAGCATCCGCATGGGAATGAATGAAATGAATATCTCTTAAACATTTTCATCAGAACTCTTGTTTGCAGGGAATAAAAATCCATTCAAGTACTTTAGCCAGTTTATTGAGATGTAAACTGGAGAACAAATAATATTTTGCTTCCACTGATGTCTTCAACTATTCCATCTATATTAAATCCCTTCTGTTGATTGACACATGTCAGGCAGATGCTATGGCTTTTTGGTCTCTTTCAGGTATAAAAGCATTTCAGCCCAATCTAATCAAAACTTTCTCACATCCATTTTTAAAAACAGCTTCATTGAGATATAAGTTAAATACAATGCAACTTCTTAAAAGTGTTCAACGGTTTTTACAAATCCAGAGTTATATAACCATCACAATTTGGAAAACAATTTTATCACCCTCCAAAAAACCTCATATCCATCTTAAAGCTTTTTCCCTTTCTTGGCTGAGAGACCAACTGCTGCTGGGAAACAAAGTATCACTCTTTTTAGCATCTCTGTGTTATTTAATTCCTCCTCCCCTATTGGGGTAGGGAGCTAAGGGGTAGGGGCAAAGGTACAAAGATAATTTACTAAGCTGGTAGGATAACCAACTTTCCAGTTTCCCAAGATGTGGGCCTTTCAATTCTAAAACTGGAAAAGTTCTAAGCAAACTGAGTTGGCTGTCCACTGTAATGAGATGGTTCGCTCTTGTTTGATCAATGGTTTACCACCACATACTGTATTTTGTTTTAGCCACTTTCCAAATGTCCCAGTCCTTGAATCCTGTTCTTCAGTTGTGTTATCTTCCACTACTAGTACTATAAAGTTTGGTTACTGGGTTAAAGTGGCAACAACCAGTCAACAGTAATTCAATTTTCTACTTTTATTCAAATAGAGAAGGGCTCAATGTTCCCTAAGTAGTACTTTGAAAGAAGTTTTTTTCTTCCATTTCTGACAGCTCCAGAGGCCCCAAACACCTAGAGGCCACCTGGAGACTTTTGCTTTGATTATAGCAAGCTGTGGTCACAGATCCATCCCAAATGACTCCACCCTGTAGCCACTCTGGATGGCTCTACCCTATGCAGCACTGCAGGCATCCCCAATCTGGTCTATGAGGGGCTCCTCCTCTACCCAGGACCAAGCAAAAATTTGCTGTTAGCTGACAGGATACCACACTTGTGTGAGCCTGCCTTTTTAATCTACCTTCCTCATATGTTTATCAGAGCAGTCTGTGTACTGCTTCCTCTTATGTTGAAGCATAAGGCCCAATAAAGCCTCTTTTGGAGAGGGTATTTTGCCTTTTTATGATTTCTACCTCTAGTACAGTAAGCTGAGCTGGTTATACCAAGAGCTGGTAACACTAAAGTCTGCTAGTGTTAAAAGAGACCAGCAGCCTGGGCTGGTAAAACTGAGGGCAGGTGGCAGCCAGAGAATGGTGAAAAGCAATGGAAAATTGTTGGTAGCTGCTGGCTTTGGCCTTTAGAATAGAGTTCCAGAGAGCTGCTGGTATATACAGTACTGGCTTCAGCTGCTAGGAAAGCAGCAGAGGGCTGCTAACCCTAAAACCTGAAAGCTTCTCACATCCTGACTTATATCCTAATTGAGCAAAAGAATCCTAAGCTGATGATAACATTGACTAGCAAATCATCTACAGAGTGACATTTTGGAACCATGTGGAAATTTAGTTCCCAGTAAATGTTTTACCTGAGTTATAGCAGTGATGATCTGTTTGATTTTTTTCATTAGGACTTGGAAAGTGGTTATTCTCTAAGTTGAAAGATATATAATGTTAAAACATTCATATGCCAAATTTTTGTGTGAATACTTATTTACAGCTCTCTGCGGTATATACTTAGTTGATTTGTGGTTTGCTTTTGCTGTGCTAGGGACTGAACTCAGGGCTTTGAGCATGCTAGGCAAGCACTCCACCACGAAGCTAATGCACTCAATATGTTTAATGCTAGGTTCTATAGAATTCTCAAGTACCAAGAGAATCAAAGTCAGAAATTATATTTTGTAATTAAATAAACCACTAACAGGCACTTTAAAGCACCTACTTTGTATGAAATACTAGTGAATTCCCTGCTTAAGTAGATGGTCTCATGGAAACAGATCACCCAAAATTAAAATATAATATGGTGACTAAAATGTAATGCACAGATTTAATTTTTCCATAGTGTTCGAGACTTACTATTCTGAAGTGCTAATACTGATAAAAGCACTGTGTTCTGCAGAAACTAAATTAATTATGTGGGTGGGGAGAGGAAGAGGAGAGAGAAGAGGAAAGATGGAAATACAACAAATCATTTACAACTGTAGGATCCAGGAATGCATTAGAATTTTCATAATAAAAAGTGGGAAGACATGATTTTAAAGACTTTTTCTTTCATTAGATTTATTCCTAAGCATCTGACGATGATATACATGGTTAAACATGCTATTATTTTAAAAACACCTTAAAAAACTTTATTGAGGTATTGATATTGAATATATTTAAGATGTACTTAATTTAAAATTTTTTTATTTTCTAACTTTGTAGGCAGAAACCTCTTTGCTTACTTATTAATTCTACTTTGTTTAGATGTTCTTCATATAATCATGATGTTTGCAAATTAGTTTTCTGACTTCCTTTCCAATACTTAAATTTTTTATTTTTCCTTATTGTACTAGCTGTAAGAACCAAGATATATCGTGTAAAGGTACAAATTCACAATGATGAATGTAATCGTATTGTATAACTAAAATGTACCAATAAACTTAATAAAAAATATAAAAAATAAATACAGATATATTTCAATAATCATGAAAAAAATGGTGATAGTGGGTGAGCATCTTTGTCTCATTTCCAATCTCAAGAGAAAAGTACTTACTGTTTCCTTATTAAATAAATTTGCCCCAACTAAGTAATCTAACTTTTAAGGAAATTTCCTTTAAAGAAGTCTGTAACTTTTTAGCCTTTATTTACCGCTGGAATGATTCAACATTAAGTAAAAATAACAAAGATCAGTCTAAGGCCAGGAGTGGTGGTGCACTCATTCCAGCACTAGGAAGGATGAGGCCGGAGGATCTCCAGGAGCTGGAGTCCAGCTTGGTCTACAGAGTGAGTTCAAGGCCAACTTGAATTACATTTCAAGACCCTGTCTCAAAAAACAATAAACAAACAAAAAAAGATCAGTCTGAGATGTCTACATTTCAAGAGTTACCTAAGTGAAAAAACAGAAGTGCTTGACGTACTCAAGTGTGTGAGGATGGGAAATCACCAAAGGCCAAGAGTAAATATGAACCAGAAGTGACATGGTGTTGTTACTTTGAGGATAAAATTTAAGATACTGCATAGAAATATAGAAATAATATAAATAACCCAATGATACAACTATTTTAAGCTATTATGTAATAGGAGTTTCAGTTAGGATGTGTAACTCTGTGTGGCATTCAATTAAAAGAAGCTAAAGCAAATTACACAGCAATTACTGTCTAGCTTTCCTTGAGGTATTGCATAAAGGATACAGAAAAGTTAAAGATGAAACATGACTGCTACTACTAATTATCTTTTTTTTTTGGTACCGGGGATCAAACTTAGGACCTTGCCCTTTTGAGGCAGGTGGCAGCACCACTGAGGTAAATCCCCAGCCCTAATTTTCTTTATTTAAAAAATAGCTAAAACTTCGAAGCAGCCCAAATGGCCATCAAATGGAGACTGGATAAAGAAAATGTGGTTTTTAAATAAAATAGAGTACTACTCAGCCATCAAAAATGAAAAATTAGAGACATTTATAGCTAAATGGATGCACATTGAGGCCATACTCTTAAGTGAAATAAATAGGACACACATGTGTAAATACCAAATCGTTTCTCTAGTGTGAGAAACTGAAAGTGTAAATAAGGACTAAAAGGTATAATAGATAATGTGAAATAGGAAGAAAAGGGGCAAAGGGGAAGGGGAAGTGGGAGGGGTAGGGGAAAGGAAAGAAGGGAATGGAATTAATATGAGAAAATGGAAAAATGGAAACAAAGTCTTTGTAAATACGGAGGGATGGAGGGGTTGAAGGGAGGGCAGGGGAAGGGGGGAAAAATAAGAACCAAGAGAGATTATGTAAAGGTGCAAATGATGAATGCCATTATACTGTACACCTAAAATGTACCGATGATTAAAATGAATAATTGATAATGTGAAATAGGAACAAAAGGTCCAAAGGGGTAGGGGAAGTGGGAGGGGTAGGGGATAGGAAAGAAGGGAAAGGAAAAATGCTGAGAAATGGAAAAAATGGAAACAAAGTCTTTGTAAATAGGGAAGGGTGGAGGGGGTGAAGGGAGGGAAGAGAATGGGGAAAAAATAAGAACCAAGATGCATCATGTAAAGGTACAAGTTCCCAATGAGAAATGGAATTGTGTTGTATATCTAAAATGTACCAATAAAAGAATTTAAGGAAAAGAAAATTTAACAGTTGAAACAGAGTGTCAAAACTGAAAAGAATTTAAAATTGGAAAATCAAACTCTAAGAAGATTGCCATTATTTATTTATTTTTTAACATGGTTTTGCTATGTAGTTTAGGCTGTCTTGAGTTCAGAGATCCTCCTGCCTCACCCTTCTGAGGGCTGGGATTACAGTCATACGCCATCACGCCCACTACTTATTAGTCATGGTCCTGGTAGGTAACAGATGGCATACATCAACAGGGAAATTTCAAGAAACTTTGGTTAAAAAAAAAACTACATACAAAGTTACTGGCATGGTTTAAGAAAACGGACATGGGAGCCAGAAATGGTAGCACACACTTATAACTCCAACACTTGGAAGGCTGAGGCAGGAGGATTGTTGCAAGTTCAAGGCCAGCCTGGACTACACAGTGAGACCCTGTCTCAAAAAAATCCAAAAGGAAAAAAGAAAATCAACAAGAAATAAACAGTGCAGTGTGCTAGCTAGACCAGCCTGGAGTTATTACCACTCATAAGCCTTAAAAAGCAAGGGGGAGAAACTAGTTACCAGAATCCAAAAAGGGTATGAAGAGGGACAAGTGGGAAGATACAGCTAACTTACAATAGTATGGCAGGGAGGGCACTTCCCAACTCTTCCCACCTTCCCAACTCTTGCTGGTACCAGGATCTAACTCAGGACCTTGAGCTTGCAAAGCAGGCGCAGTGCCACTGAGCTAAATCCCCGACACCGTCTTGCTGGTACTTTTTACCAAACAAGCACAACCAGAAGATGACTGGCAAGGGACCCATTGATGTAGTTCATACAGATTGGCCTCCCAGCTCACAAAGCAGAACAAAGGTAGAAAATAAATCTATAAGGACAAAGAGAAGATACACAGCACAGTTATCAAAGTCATGACAGGTAGAACCAGCACTTAGGTCCTGACTCCCAATTCAGTGCTCTTTTTCCATTACACAAAGTAACTGATACTGTTGCATATACAATATGGTAGGATGATGGAAAATATACAAAAGTAAGAAGACATGGTTCCCTATCCTTGAAATGCTAAATATTATTGAGGAGAAACATATGCACATGAAATTATCAGTAAAGATTTTAAAACAAAGCTGAAGTGTAGAAAGATCAAAGTAGGAAATAAGGTGGAGGAAACAGTAAGTGTGGGCTTCAGTACTCAATGCCTGACTTCCTGGGAAGAGTTTTCAGACTATCAAAGACTGATATACTAGAAAGCTAACCTAGGAGAAAAGAACTAACATTGAGTGAGTGTTCCTTATGTACCTGATGCTTTACTGTATCATTTAACCAGAAACTATAGTTACTATTCCTGATTTTAAAATGAAGAAATTAAATTTCAAAAAATAAAGTTAACTTTCTCCTGGTTAAACTAAAAGCCAGGATATGATCTCAGGTATGCCTGATACACTCAGCAGAGTCCTCTTTATACCACTTCTACATACCTGAAGAAGTATCTTACAGCAGAAGCTTTGGGAGGTTAAGAGGTTAGTGTTCAAATCTCAAAAATGACATAAATTTGTTGTTAAATCTCAAGCAATTCATATCACCTTCTCAGTGCCTTATGCTAATCTGTTTAAACAAAATAGAGATGATAAGGCCAGCTTTTGTCTCTGGAGGATCACACAGTGAAATCACGGGGCAGGGGTGGGCAAAATATTAAATATGATTATTTATATTTGCATATGTGCATGATACTGAATCTAGAAACTTTTTTACCCTACATTCCAAGTCTGGGAATTTTTATGTTGTACCACTTCATTCTGAAACCTCAGCATCTTGCCCAAGGCAACAACATATCCAACAGATACATAATAAAAAGAAAAAATGGATAAAGCAAAACAAAACACAATCTTCCCTTTCATACTTGGCTACCAACTGTATTCAGAGTAAGAAAGACAGACTATACCATAATAGAATGGAAATTTTTATTTTACAAATGAAAAGGCAAAATACTGCTATTGAACTGACCATGAAGTGACACTCTGAATTCATACCTTACAATTGAATTTTCCCAGTGCATTAATTAGTTTCACTGAAATCTAAGTCTCTCTGTGGAAGAGGTGCAGACCAGATTTAACCATGATAACAGCAAGATTTAGCAAAAGATGCAACAATATCTTTTTCAATTTCTTTTTCTTCTTGAAAACATACTCCATTGCCCTATTAAACTTAAAAATTGTGTCCCGGCCAAGAAGACTAAAAGCTGATACAGAACTATAGTATACTTCTACCTTCATACTGTGATATCCATGTGTCTCAGAGAGGTCCAGCTATACCAGAATATTTTTTGCAATTGCATTCAAAGTCCTTACTTTGATCACATCTGTTACCTTTAGAGAATATTCTGAGTTAGAAAGTGAGGCTCCCATGGCAACAGAGAAATTTCTGTAATAAACATAAGAAAAGGAACAGAAAATTAAGTTGTTAAGTGAGCCTTCCCTACTGGTACATTATAGGCTACTTCATGGCTCAAGAAAAAGGTAAGGTCAAGGTCTTTACTTGAAATATTTAGTAGCTGAGTCTAGCAAACAACATATTTGATTCTACATCTAGAAATGCAAATTCTAAGGCTCTTCCTTCTTTTACATCACATTTTCCCCAATTTAGAAAGATTAAATCATTAAGTTATAGGAATCCTATCAAGAATTTAAAAAATAATAGTTTCAATTCCTTAGTGGGGATATAATTTCAGAATAACAGAAAAGCAGAGCAAAGGTGAGGGATGACTAATCGATCTCAATAGGAAGGACACAAATGCCTATGACTCTTCCATCATTATACCACAGTTCTTAGCTCTGCAAAAGGAAATGGACACGTGTGAGTGATTCATCTGAAGCTTAGCTGCTGAATTCATTTATTATTAACTGCTGTACTCAGATCTTCAGTTCCATCAGTTCACTGAAAACAGACTTAAGTCTTTCTATGGAAGAAGCAAAAGCCAGATTTAACCATGACAAAGACAATGGCTGGAATGACTAAGCAGTCTATGTAAAAGTTTACTTATGTTCAGAAGATCCTACTTATTTAATACAAAACAAGAACCAGTATAGAAATGTTTTTAAACTGCAAAAATGACAATACTTATGTACTAATCATAACATCTATTCATTAATCATGACATCAACCAAAGTTGTCCTGTTTGGAGAAATAAACATTAATCTCATTCCTTCTTGTATAAGTCAAAGAATACATTTTTACCGAAACTTCATTCCTGAGTCTCTAGAAGATCGAGCAGAACAGTGGAATTCTGTAGCACCTGAACCCTCAAGGATCCTTTGTAGATTTCTGTCTGTTATGCCACCTCCTAGTAAAAAGAACAAGTAATGTATGAAATGGAACAAAATCTTGCATAAAATACAGAGAACAATACTGACTATTCTGAAATTTCCATTCCGAAATTTCTCACTGATGAAAAAACTACTCTCCCCTTACACTAGAATGAAAAAGAATGAGAAAAGTAATAAAAGATGTATACTACAGATTCTGGAGAACAGTTAAGCCATACAGCATATATGACAGAATCTCTTATATTCATTAGTTGATCTAGCAATTCTATACTGCATATTACCGACTTGAAGAAGACTGCTCTGGGGCAGAAAAATCATTCAGTACTCTATCCTTATTCTCCCTCAATTTAAGAAAAATCAAATTAAAATGAAAGGCAAGGATAAGTTTGAGGAAAACAGTATAGAAATGCAACCTCAGAGATGTGTCTGAGAAAATCTGTAAGGTTTTCTTTCTGACTCAGGATTCAAAGAGCACACTTGACTTCACTGGAAATGGGAATAAGGCAAAATGCTACCTAGTTTATCCATTACAATACCAACTTTTTGTTTCACTTCACAGAAGAATCTGATTCTATTTTATTAATATCACACAAACAAATACTTTATTAACTGCTTTGTCACTGTTGTTATTATTAGTGGTATAGTCATATTGCTGAAACCTAAGAAGAAAGAATATAGGCTGAGAAGTCAGATTTAGAATGGAATCCTGGCTTCATCACTGTAGCTCTTCACAGCTGTGTGATCTTAGATAAATTATTTAAATCTAGTGAGCCTAAACTTTTTCACCAATAAAAGAGAGGAATAACACTGTCTATCTCACAAACTTGTAAAGATTAAGAGATAATATAAACTGAGTGTGGTGGCACACCTATAATCCCAGTATTCTAGGAGGCTGAGGCACAAGAATCACAAACTTGATCCCAGCCCGGATGACTCAGCAAGACCCTGAAGTTTTAAAAGGACTGGGGCTGCTCATTGTGAAGGCCCTGGGTTAAATCTCCAGAACAATCAATCAATAAACAAACAAACAAACATATTATTTTCTTCTAAAAGATAAAACATCGGGGCACTAAACACATGTTGCTCAGTTATTGACAACTTCAATACATAGGTAATACATTTTCCAAACACAGCTAACATAGCTTTGCAGTTAAAGGGGCCTCAAAGAACTAATTCAATATTGATGAGGAAACCAGAGCTGAAGTACAAGGTCTGCCAAAAAAATGTATACACACTTCAGAAAAAGAAAAATAGTATGATTTTTTTCAACAGATGGTGTTATCTTCATATGGAGGACCTTAGAGGTTGTCCTATATCACAGAAAACCTACTACACTGCCCGCCCTTAAAGAAATTGAAAATGCAAGTGCAGCAATTTCAATGACCAAGGTTATCTAAGCAGCAGTTCTCCATACTAGTAAATGTCTGGAAGCTAATGGCCACCATTTTGAGCATCTCTTCTAACTGCAGAGGCCAAAGGTAACTTGAATCAATCTCATGATATCTCAATTTAGTATTAAAATATTTATACAAATTTATCTTTTCCTGAAGTGTGTATACATTTTTTTGGTAGACTCTATGTTATAGGTTTCATCATGAAAAATCCTTATAGGTCAATACTATGTTCTGTTTATCTTTATATTTCCTAATGATGAATACTTATTAGGTATTCAGACTGATTTATCTAGGAATTTTAACTTGCTGGTATTTATTTACATAAAGTCATAAACTGTTTACAATTCTATTCTTCAAGCTCCTCAAATAGAAGGACTACTTCATATTCATTCTATTTTTTACTTCATAGTCATTCTATTTTTTACACCTATATATATGTACAATTGTAACTGACATGTAATTAACATTTGCTTGGTAAGGTTTGTTAAATACCTTAATCACAAATATTTTTGTATATAACATCTTCTGACCTAAGACCGTTAGCTTCTTCAGAAAGTAGTTATTTATATAACTGTATTCCAAGTAATGCTTTGGACATAGCAGATAACTCAGTAATTATGCATTAAGCAAAAGTACTCTTAAAATGAACAACTGTCTAAACCCGGACATTAGTTATCAAGACTAAATACACTTAAATTCCCTGATTACCTCAATTTGATAGATAAAATATGCTTTCTTTCTGTTCATGTTTCAGGGACTTGCTATACATCAAAGACTTCCTAATACCTGACAATACACTCCACTTGGCCTCTTTCATAAAGCTGCCCTTTAGGCGATTGTTAGCATTTTGAATCCTGGTCAGTCTTGGCATCATTAGTAGTGAAATGACTAGAGACTAAATACCTCCTAATGTGATATAATACAAAGTATACAGAATCTTGACCCAATTATTATTCTCACCCAAATATGTAACCAGAATCTAATCAAACTTTTCACTCTAACTCCGAGTTATACAGAGGCCAGAGGAATAAGCTAACCAGAATAAGCTAAAAAGAAACAACCTGATAAATCCAAAAAGTAAGACATTCTGTAAGTTAAGTGATGCAAACTTTTTTTGCCTTTCCATAACTAGGGATCAAACCTAGGGTGCTCTACCACTGAGCCACACTCCCAACCCTTTTTACTTTTTATTCTGAGATAGAGTTTTACTAAATTGTCCAGGCTGCCCTCAAATCTGCAATACTCTTGCCTTAGACTTCTAAGCAGTTGGGATTACATGTGTGCATAACTGTATGTGGCCAAACTTTTTAAACGGCTTTTTCTTTTAAGCAAGAAAAATCTCCTATATTAAAAAATATTATGAAAGATAACTAAATCCAATGCTTGTTCCTTGATTGGAGAGCAGTGTGCATATATTAGCTATAAAATACATTTTGGGGACAACTGGAGAAGAATAGTATGGAACAGACATTAAATGGCATTAAAGAATTAGTATTTATTTTGATAGAGGTGATAATGGCATTGTAGTTATAGTAAAATGCCCTTTTTTATAGAGATGCATAAAGATAATATGCCATGATACCTTTAATTTAACTTTAAAATATCTCAGGATAGAAAAAAGACAAATGTGGCAAAATGTTTGAACTAGAGAATGAGCATATAATCATTGATTATTCTGTTTTCTACTTTTCTATGTTTGTAAAAATAACAAAAAGAAAAAAATTAAGAATGCCTTTATAGGGTGGGGATTTAGCTCAGTAGTTTCGCCGCCTGCTGAGCAAGCTCAAAGACCCAAGTTCGATCCCCGATACCAAAAAAAAGGAAAAAAAAGAGTGCCTTTATATTTGTCTCATTCTGATTCCAGGTTGCCTCATCCAATTCTTTAAAAAACTATCCCATCTCTTCATTTCTAATGAGCCATTATGTACTTAATTGATCTTATGGTTATCATTAAGAGAATATGCTCAAATTATACTGGCTACAAAAAAATCTGGCCATCAGAGATTTTCATGAACTGATAGATTATTATATTTATCTAGGGATGTCATCTAAGCATTTGGCCTTACACAATAAAGCAGCATCAAACTTGCTGTGCCTTACCAGAAATGAACAGCTAAATTTATAAAATTCTATACTGTGAGAAAGCAAAAATGGAGAAACCCCAATCCTAACCTAGTTCCTTATTTACTCCTCTGTAAACTGATCTTGTTAGAATGTTTTCTGCTTTCTAAAGTTTTAAATTCCAGCACAGATATCCTAATTAAACATTTTAATCAAATTATATATTGTTCTCTTTGAATACCATCCTATAATACTTCCTCCCACATTTTCCTGCTCCCTTGGCTCTACTACAGTCCAGTATTATGCTAACAAATAAGGAGATAAATAAATACCTGGCATTACCACAATCTTGCCTTTTGCCTGAAAAAAGAGAAAAAAAGTGAATTTTAATATCTTTCCCTTAATTGGGGTAATAAGGCAGTAAGAACAGAAACAAGAGTCGAAGTTAAATTTTAAAGTTTAATTTTCAATAGATGGAATCTTGGGGAAGCAGGATGTCCCAACACTAACTTTTGTGGACAAAACTATTTTACTATATTGTTTTAAAAACTCATGTTTTGTTATTAACATAAAAAAGGATATAATATAAATACTGAATAATCTCCTTACCTTAAGAAAAGCCTTACAGAAAAAAATGACACACATGCCAGGCCCTGGTGGCACATGCCTATAATCTCAGCACTTGGGAGGCTGAGGCAGGAGGATTGCTGTGAGTTCCAGGCCAGCCTGGGCTACAAAGTAAGTTCAAGGCCAGCTTCAACCACATAGCAAAACCCTGACTCAAAAAACCAAAAAAACCCCCATAAAAAACAAAAAACAGAAAAATTCTGGTTCTGAGTTCTTAGAACTTCAGTATCCAGTGGGATGAGAATAGTTGAAATTCAAACAAGACCTTAAGCCAGGCGTGGTGGTGCTTGCCTGAATTTCCAACACTATGGACGCTGAAGCAGGAAGATCAGCTGTGAGTTTGAAGAAAGCCTGAACTACGCAGGAGACCTTGTCTCAGAAAACAAAACAATAATGACAAACCACAACATTTTAACAAAGGAACCAGCTTAGGTGTCCATTGATGGATGAATTAATAAAATGTGGAATATATACACACAATGGAGTATTATTCATCCATAAACAAGAACAAAATTGGGCCGGGGATTTAGCTCAGTGGTTTCGCCACCTGCTGCGCAAGCACAAGGACCTGAGTTCGATCCCTGGTACCAAAAAAAAGAACAAAATTATGTCATCTGTAGAAAAATGGAACTGGACATCATCATATTAGATGAAATAAGTCAGATTCGGAAAGACAGATAACACATGTTTTCCTTAATATGTAGAATCTAAGAAACAAAAAACAAAAGATAGTATGAAAGCAGAAGAGAGAGGAAGGGAATAAAAGGAGGGGGACAGGAACAAGGGGATGGATATAATCAAAATATGTTATAAACATATATGAAAATACCTCACTGAAGTCCAATATTTTGTAAAACAGAAAGGCACTAATAAAAAAAAGATTTTTTTGGTACTGGGGATCAAACTCTGGTCCTTGTGCTTGCAAGGCAGGCGATGGAACCACTGAGCTAAATCCCTGGCCCAAAAAAAAGATTTTAATAGAAAACAAAGTGTAACATAATTGTAGAACACTGGAGGAAAACCCACTCAAATCCTATATCCTCTATTATATTCCTTCATTTATCATACCAGTTAAACAAAACCATGGATTTATTTAACTGTGACTACAAGAATTATATTTAATTTCTGATAATTCTGGAAGAAAGGGATTGAAATTATTATAAAACTATGATATCTTCAATTTATGCTTCTAAGGGCCTAATCAGCTTCCTCAAAAATTATTTTTTCACCTATAATAAGCCTTCTCTATTTCCTCTTCACTTACTAGAATGTTATACAGGTCCCAAATTCTAATCATCCCTTTGAGGCATATTTTGTTATGAAATTCCTTATGTATATAAGAATGTATATAGTTACATATGAAATCAATCTGGTTTTTTTCTCCTGCTAATGCATCTTTGTCAGCTAATTAGCAGGCCCTCGAGAATTAAATATAAGAAGGTGAAAGAAAACCTCTTCCTTCCTAACATTGCAAACAAGAAAAAGTTTCTTCTTTCATGAAGCTTAACACATTCAAGGATGACAGGCAACAGACAGGAATATTTACACAACAAAATTTCAGGTAATAAGTACAATGAAGAAAAAAATAAAGGAAAGTAATGAAATAAAGAGTAAAAGAGAAGGTCTATTTCACAGAATTTACTAAGTATTAGACAAATTAAGCAGAACAAGAATGTTTCATATCATCAAATGTGCTAAATAAAGCAATTTATCCATAAAAAGTAACATTTACTACCTAGAAAGCTGAAATAATTTTAGGAAGGAAAAAAGTCACATTTACCTGATTTTATTCCCAAATGAAGGCTTTCTAAAATAAACACAAATGATATTTTAAAGAGATGAATTCTATGGGGGAGGGCCTTTCATAAAAGATTATTTAGAATTGTACGTTTACTCAAGGCTCTCAAAGTGACCTAACAATATAAAGCCCCTACTATGTGCCAGATATTGTGCTATTATCTAAAGTAATCTCTTGTAACTATTCTGGGAGGTAGGTGCTATTATCATCCCGACACTGTAGAGGAAGTGAGATTTCAGATGGTTAGGTAATTTGCCCAACACCACTTACTAAGTGACAAAACCAACATTTAAACCACGATTATAATCCCAAAATCTATTTTCTGGCCAGTGTATTATACTGCTAGGTAGTGACTTTCAGGAGTTAAGTTAGTATATAAAAATATTTAATCCAGTTCTTCCTTCCAAACAATGACTACCATACAAAACACACAGAGAAACACACGCGCACACACACAGATATTCTGAAATGCAATACATAACTATAATTGTATCTTCTTTTTTGTTGGTTATAAAGATAAATGGGTTTCATTTTGGCAGATTCGTATATGTACATAACATACTTTGATCATCACTCTCCTCCTACCCCTCAACCGTACCTTTTTAAAATGGAAACTTGATTCACCAACTCTTCTATTTTAAAATGCTTTAGGCTTACCCACTGTACCAGGGATTAAATATAAACTATTTAATAAGGTTTTCAAGGCTCTGGATATCATTATTCTCTTCATCTTCAACTTTTTGATCATTCTTCAGTATCTTAAGCTATGCTTGCCTTTGTTCCCAGCCCTTTACATTTATTTATTTTGTGTGGAACAATTCTCCCATTCTCTCTATGAACTAGTTTTACATGAATAACTCTCAAACTTCTTTCAAATGAGCACATTTCAGTTTTGGCGGGGGCGGGGGGGGCAGTACGAGGATCGAACTCAGGTCCTTGTGCTTGCAAGGCAGGTGGCAGCACCACTGAGCTAAATCCCCGGCACATTTCAGTTTTGATTATCTTTTCTGCTGGGAAGCTTTCCTTATTGTCAACCTACATCCCCCATATTGGGAGTTAATTCCTTTCAACATGCCCCACAGTACCTTTTATTATTATACTCAATTAAAAAGTTGTGCACTACAGTGTGAAGACAGTGACCACACACACATACACATACACACACAGATACGCACACATGTATACACACACCCGTTTGGTCACCACCATAGTATAAATACTCTGTACCTAATATATACTTATTAAATATTTGCAAAATTCAGTAAATTCCATAGTAACAAAATCACATCAGATCTTTAGGTGAAATTTCTTAAAATTATTTTCATGGCTATGGAAATGTGAAAATAAATATCAATACAATGATAAATAACACTATTGTATAAAAGAAGTAATAGTATAGCTGAATCTTGGAAGGAGCCTGTATGTCCATCAGCATATAAACAGATAAAGAGAACATGGTATTTACACATAATGGAGTACCACTCTGCCATAAGGAAAGGTAAACCTGTGTTACTTGTATGTTTGTTTTTGGTACTGGGGATCAAACTCAGGACCTAGCATGGTGGCACCATTGAGCTAAATCCCCGGCCCCCTTTTGTATTATTTGTAGACCATAATGCTAAGTGAAATAAATCAGACACACACGCTTAAATATCACATGGTTTCTCTTATATGAAAAATCCAAATTATAAACAAAGAGCAAAATAATAGATAATAAGAAGTAGGGAGATAGATCTTTCTCAAATGGGAAGAGGATCAAGAGATAGAGGAAGGGATAAGGAGGGGAGGGAAAAAGAATGAAAAAAGGAATTAAGATATGTCATGTACATTCACCAAATCCAAACAAGGAATGCTAACATTATGTACTACAAACATGTACTAATAAAAACTTTTTAAAAGAATAGTAATGAAAACTAAAATGTACTAAAACCTACTATACACCGAGCACTGTGCTAAGACTTTCAATCCTTAGAGAAACCCTATGAAGGAAAAATTAATCTCAATTTCACACACAAGAAAACAGAGCCTAGCTGGAGATTTAGCTCAGTGGTTTCGCCACCCGCCTCGCAAGCGCAAGGATCCAAGTTCGATCCCCAGTACCAAAAAAAAAAAAGAAAGAAAATAGAGCCTTCAAAATTAGTAACCTACTCAACATTACATGGCAAGTAAGTGTCAAACTTGACTCTCAAACACAGAACTCTCTTATCGCAAAGTCTTTACTCACTTAGAATGCCTCTGGACTGGTGTCATTAAAACACAGACATACTTCTACTACAAAGCCATTCCTGACTGCCCTACAAATGATGCTAGCTCATCAGGAGAAGTCATATAAGAGTAAAATATATTTGCTCCTATATTAAAAAATGGAGAAAAAAATGAAAGAAGAATGTAATTTTAATTTTGGAATATACTTGAAAATGATAATTCTCAGAAATTTTATATGGAATTCCCTGAGTATATATAGGCTGACAATGAAAAAAAATATGACTTAAAGTCAGGCAATGCTGATGGCATAGAAATGTAAAATTTGCTGTGCTCATCCAAATTACATCAGATCAGGCCAGGGATTTAGCTCAGTGGCTCTGCTGCCTGCCTCACAAGCACAAGGTTCCAAGTTCGATCCCCAGTACTAAAAAAAAGAAATAAGAATTATATAAGTACATCACCACCTGTTTGCTTTTTCCTGAAGTAATCATAAAATCAGTAATATTTAGTTTTACAACCTAGCAGAACAACAAAAAAGAGTAAGCACAACAGTCTTAGGAAGAAAAAAAAATGCTTATACCTCATCTATGAGTCGCTTTATTAGAGGTAGTCCTTCCAATGCTGAACTGTCACATCCACTGGTCAATACTCGTTCAAATCCCAAGGTTAAGAGGGTCTCTAGAGCTGCCACTGGATCATGAACCATGTCAAAAGCTGAAATAAATTTTGAACAAATGTGCAAAACTGCAGCGTTATATAGTTTACATACAGTTGTACACTGAACCCAGATTATACTGCCTTATAAACGCCACTGTTAAATATTCAGGAATTTTGCAAGTCAGACTGTAAATAAACTGACATCTTGAAATTAATCAAGGTAGCATATATAAGCCACAGAAATCAGAAAACACTAAAAATCAGGGCTCTTTTTTTTTCAAGTGCCAGTTTACCAGCACACCACAGCCTGAATACCATTACCATATGCATGATCATTTTATTAGTATACATTTCTTATTTTTGAGAGAGGGTCTTGCTTGTATTTCAGGCTGGCTTTGAACTTACTATGTAGCAGTCCATGCTGGGCTTGAACTCACAGTGATCCTCCTGCCTTAGCTTCCAAAGTGATGGGATCACAGGTGTGCATCACCACACCCAGCTTGGTACACATTTTAACTGGTCTATTTACTTAAATGTACACAAGAAGAAAAAAGTTTCCAATTCTTCAGTAATTATAAAAGTTTCTCTTTAAAATAAACTTAAGATTTTATTAAGAATATTATTAAATAAATGTACACAGGTAGCATTCAGATATGATAGAAATGTTATGTGCAATAGGTAAGTGACCAAATATGTAAAACTGCTCTAAGACTTCAGACAAACTAGATTATACAAAATGAAACACTATACTCACTGGTTTTAGTAAAAACCTTGGCTCACATTCTCATTATTAATTAATGTTTTATATTAATTCATTTACCTGATATACTTAAGGCTTATAGCATAAGGACAGTTGTTTTTAAGAGACTACATGAAGTTTCAATTCCATCATACTTTCTAAGAAATTTCACTCCCCAAGAGAGAGGAAAGTGATCTAGGAATCTCAAAACAGAAATCTTTGGTTCTCTGCACTGCTACATGATACAGAACTTCTCATCTATGCTAGCAGGTACTACTTGGTTCTCTAGGACAGGCCCCTTCTTTTCTCCCTTTAACATTATGTAGGCAGCAAAAACTACTGCAGAGGATTTTCCTTTTTCAGTAGCAGCACTGTCTCACCAGTAACTACACTACCATACTACCTAATTAAATAAGTGTAAAAAGTGTAGTATCCAGGACAACGCAAAATTTCTACAAATTAAGTAAATATTTTTGTTAAACTTACTGGAGAAAAGGAAATGAACAGAAATTTGAGGTCATTTTCTAAGTTCACAAAAGGAAAAATATGTTTTATAAAACTAGTTTGCTTTTAAGTTATTTAACACATAAAAATTTTAAACTATACATTTTTCACGTAAATGCTCACTAACTTAAAATACTTTTCATGTTTAAATTTTCTTGTGTGTGGCTACCCTCAAAATGCTGACTTTAAGCAACTTAAGATTTTTTAGTTACTGTTAGCTTATAAGAAGCATTACTAACATCAAGTCAAAGAAAATATTTTTCTGGTCGTGCCATACATTTCAAAAGAAACAAAGATACCAAAAACTTTATCCCTAACTTCTAAAAATGGACGCAGATACTGATATGCATTCTTAACCTAATCTCTGAATGCTAACTTACAAGGGGAAAAAAAGGCATTTAAAAATTTTTTAAGCATATAATGAAGGGGAAAAAATTGAAAAAATCTGACTGCCTTCCTTTCATGTGCAATACCAGTGCAAAAGTGACACTTGTTCCTCCACTTCAAGAACTAGCCAAAGAGTATGGGAATTTTAACTACCAATTTGAGAATGCAAAGCATTTCTTTATACAACACAGACAAACTGTCAATCATGAAAAGTAATTTTGTATACTATAGTAGATATCTGTTCATTGATGATTTAGCATCTATTTCTTGTTTCCCCCTTCCTAAAAATGCCCAATTTATCTTCACATATCCAATCTCTCTCCCAAGAAGCCTCTATCTGAGAAAATTGACCTCCCTATCCTCTAGCTCTAGAATAGTTTTGTCTAGCTTAAATCTGCCAGTACATTTCACTGGCCACAGTGTTTTATTCTTTTTATGGGTGCACATGATCTAAAGTCATCTAATTAAAATGAATCTCAGGACAGTTATTTGGATAGATACATTCAATGCAACCAATACTTAATCTATCCCTCTATCTTTATATCCTACCATCACTTTTAACAACTTTTCATAACTGAGCCTTAAAAAATTTATAAAAACCAACTAGTAACACTGTAAACACTATAGAACTGTGTTCCATAGACATCTAGTGGCCTCTAGTGATACCAGACAACTGACACCATTCAAGAGAATTTCTAAAATGGAAATAACTCACCTCGATGGAAAGTGACTGGCAGAGGTCGGCAAAGAGCTATAAAAAGAAAGTCATATAACAGGATTGAAAAAGAGGTGATCACTGAATAGACACTTCTCAAAAGAAGAAGTACATCCAGGCATGGTGGTGCATGCCTGTAATCCCAGCACTTGGGAGGCTGAGGCAGGAGGATTGCTGCAAGTTTGAGGCCAGCCTGGGCTACATGGTGAGTTCAAGGCCAACCTGAATTACAAAACTAAACACAACCCAACACAGATGACAGGGTAAAGGGAGGGAGACTCTGTGGAGACAGAAACAGGATCTAGAGATGGAGGCAGACAGGAGCATGGGGAAGGGAAGGGGAATTAAAAATGATTAAGATGTGATATAAGTGTGTTCCAATTACCCAAGATGAATGTAATTATTATAATTATTTTTTAAACAGGGTCTTGCTATGTACATCAAGCTGGCCTTGAACTCATTATGTAGCCCAGGCTGGCTCCAAACTGCTGGTGATCCTCCTGCCTCAGCCTCCTGAGTGCTGGATCACAGGTGTGTGCCTCCACACCTGGATGAATGTAATTATTATATATCACAAACATATAACTAATAGAAAAAAAAAAACAAGAAGAGTCACCATTGATTACTATATACAGAATCTTCCATGTTAGCTGAAACTTTGTACTTTCTTCTCCTAAGAAGTAAAAAATGTGAACTACAATAAAAATAGAACAGTAGCCTTACAAATTCAAGTCTTATCTTTCCACTAAATTCTGATTTTGATTGAGTCACACCAAGTAAAATTTCTGGCAACTAGAAAGCATTACATCTACTACTTGCCCCTCTGTGGATCTTAAGAAATACTTTAGCTTGGTAATATAAAAGTTTGCTTCTCTCCTCTCCCCTTCTCTCCATACGCATTGACTGCAACAGCTTTTAAAAGTTTTTGGTATAGTGGTTAAAGGAACTAAGATAGGCATCAAAAAACTGACTTCTCAGTCACACCTGTAGACACATTCTACCTATTTTAAACAGTATGTAGTTAATTTAGATGTTTAGGGTGGAGGTTCTGTGTGATAAAGCTCTCTTGGCTTTCCTCAGTTACTGTAGATCATCTAAATAACTAGTGCTTAAAATAGGATGCGTAAGTTAAGTGCCTGCAGGTATGACTGAAAAGTCAGTTTTGTGATATTTTTCTGCACTGAGAGCATAAACACAATCATCTTAATGCAAATTCTTACCCACAAGAGACATGCACAGCTCTTTGTCAATATGTCCATCTTCAGTCAGTGCCCCAAATACCAAACCATCTGCACCATAAAGCTTGGCAAGCTGAATGTCAGCCTTCATCACCTCAATTTCACGATCTGAATATAAAAAATCACCTCCACGTGGCCGAATCATCACAAAAACTGGGATCTGGACACTCTGTTTCACTACTTGAAGAACACCTATAAGAACAAAAAACAAACTAAAATTCAAATGTGAGCTAAAAGATCCAGAAAGTCAATAAAATATTACATGTACATTTGTACATTTGTTCTTGTAATTACACCCAAAAGAAAGAGTTGACTGAGGAAACCAGAGAAAATGGATATAAAGGGAAGAAGGACAATAAGAAAAAAATGTATATATTGGTAGAAAGTAAGCAATAGGGAAGTCAGGAATTAAAAAGAGCAATTTAGAAAACTGAAGATACTGCAATATAAAAGCACTTATCAGTTGTCCCAACAAAAATCCTTCTGACTCAGAACCCTTTTATTGGTTACGACACTTGAAAGTGTAGTAACTACTAGCCTCAATGTTCTATGAGTACATTCCCCAGGACCAAATTTCTCCTTTTCTAACTGATTACAGCTGTATTTAAAATCCTCTATACAAATGGTTAAATGTTTCCAAAGTTTATGTCACCTTACTGGATAAGAAATTTAGCAAAACCTATTTTTGAAAGGTAGAAAAATTCTACCTATTTGTGGTATTTTGCAGAGATATTTGAACAAAAGTACCTACATATGACACAATGTGGTCAACCTGGAAACACTCAACAATACAAGATTTGTGACAAGCACCATCATTTGTTTACCAAATATGAATCGCTTCTTTTTCCTTGCTAAAAGAACTTCAGTTTGCACAGAATAGAAATATGCCCAGTATCAAGCAATGGATGACTGGAGTTGTGAAAAACAGATTACATTCTAATTTACAAATACACTGTAGGGATTATAGAATGGCCGGAGATTGCCTTTTTAGTGAAAAGGTTCCAAAGGGCTCTTAAACATATAAATTTTTTATACTAAATAATGCCACATCAAGATCAATAGCATATCAGTATCAATATCAGTAGCAGAGTAGCATAACTCTGGAGTCAAAAATTCATACAGGGACTTCTGCTTTTGGTCAAGACAGTTACAAGAACTAGTTTTACCCTCTTTCCTATGGTAACCAATATATGGACAAAGTATTTAAAACAATCCTTTGAATATCAAACAACAAAAGACAATGATCCCTGAAAGACAAAAACAAGTAGGGTAAGAGTGATGTTTGACCGGTTTACTGCCTGGAGAGTCTCAAGGACACAGCACAGGGAGAGGGAACCTACAGAATTCTGAGTTGAGACAAAGCTTGGAGTCCACGGAGACCAAGGTAGCTACAGTTTTCAGGAAAAAATACCAGGGAAGAGAGAAAAAAGAACTCTAGATATCTGCAAAGAACCCCCTTTAATATTCAGCTAAGTACTTACCGATGGATACATGTAAAGAAACTATACAAGGCCAGGAAGAAATTACTAAAGAGGATAAAGAGGATAAGAAAGAATGTGTCCATCATTTATACCATGTTGTGAATAATGACTGTTCTCATCAACTGGACAGAAAAACTTCAAGAATCACAGACACTGAATGGAGTACAGAGAAAGGTCTTTCCTAAGTTCCAGATTGATTATTACTCCAGAATTGCCTAATAAATCTTAAAACGAAGACCTGAAAGTTCCAAAATGTTCCCAAGTAACCAGTGACCTAACTGCTCAAAATTATATATTTGAATGCAAAAACATTGAGTAACCAATAAAATAAAATTCATACTACATTTTAAATTAAATGAGACATGTCAATCAAATTAAAGAGACCCAGAACTTGAATAGATGTTAGAATTAGCAAAGTCATTAAAACAACTATTATAATTTCATCCTTTATGTTCAAAAACATTCAGAAAACACAAGGGAGATATAAAAAAATTCAAATATCTACATACTACAATGTACGAGATGAAAAATATACTAGGCAAGACTAACAGATTAAACATTGCAGCAGGAAAGATGTGTACACTTGAAGAAAAAATATGCAAAATAAAATACAGAAAGGAGATTTTTCTTAAAAATTGTAGCTTATCAGTAAGTTCTAGGACAATTTCAAGCAATCTAATACAAATATAACTGAAATCTCTGAAGGAGGAAGTGGAGGACATTGCTGAAAATTTTCCAAATATGATGGAAATTATAAGTGCACAGGTCTAAAAATCATGAGGAAAACTATATTCAGGTACATCATAATTGAACTATTCAAAATTGGGAAGAAAAAAATCTTAAAAGTAACCAAATTGGTATATAGAGAAAAACAAAGATGTGGATGATAGATTTCTTATCAGAAACAATGCAAGCAAGAAGATAGCGCAAAAACATCTTCAAAGAACTGAAAGAGAAAAAAAAACTGTCAACCTAGAATTTTACACCCAGCAAAAATATTTTTCAGAAATAAATAAGAAAGATGTAACTGATTTTACTGCAGAGCAGCTAAATCAGTATAACACACCAGCTACTTACTTCAACCTTTTTAATGCTAGAGAAAGAAATGATCAAATCTTTGATTATGCTATGTAAACCATAAGCATTTCAAACTGATATTCATAGCATTCTTAATGACTGCATGAGACTGATAATCAGTCGTGCCTTGGCTCTATAAAAAAGATAATTTGTGAAAAATAGGCATTTACCCATGCTGGGTGTGGTCCCTCCTTCCAATAAACCAGAACATAATTCAATCCGACCAGCACCTGTAATAAAAAAACAAAAAACACTGCTCAGCACCATTTTTTAAATAAATAGCAAATGGTTTACAATATTTTTCCAAGTACAGAAGTCTTAAAAGTTGTGTGTGACACTGCCAGGTATGGTAATAATGCATGTCTAATGATACTCTATATAGAAGACCCCAAGAACTCCACCAAAAGTCTTCTAGACTTAATAACCAAATTCAGTCAAGTAGCTGGTTACAAGGTCAACATACAAAAATCAATAGCTTTCCTCTACACCAATGACAGACTCACTCAGAGAGAAACAGGGCCAATAATTCCTTTCACAATAGCATCCAAAAAACTGAAATACCTAGGAATCAACCTAATGAAAGAAATCAAAGACCTCTTCTCTGAAAACTATGGCATTCTGAAAAGAGAGATTGAAGATGATACCAGAAAATGGACAGACATCCCCTGCTCCTGGGTAGGAAGGATTAATATAGTGAAAATGGCCATACTTCCAAAACTGCTATATAGATTGAATGCAATTCCAATGGAGATCCCAGCAGCATACTTCAGAGACCTCGAGAAAACAATCCAAAAATTCATTTAGAACAAGAAGAGACCCAGAATAGCAAAAGCAATTCTAGGTAACAGAGACATGGCAGGGAGTATCACAATCCCCAACCTGCAACTATACTACAAAGCTACTGTGATAAAAACAGCATGGGACTGGCAAAGAAACAGAACTGAGGACCAGTGGAACAGATTAGAAGATGCAGAAACAATGCCAGACACACTCAGCCATCTCATCTTCGATAAAGGAGCCAAACACCCTCACTGGAGGAAAGACAGCCTCTTTAATAAATGGTGCTGGAAAAATTGGGCTTCAACTTGCCAAATGTTAAAACTAGACCTATATCTCTCACCAGGCACTAAACTAAAATTAAAATAGATTAAGGATCTAAATATTAAAATAGAAACTCTGAACCAGTTGGAACAGAGGTTAGGTAGAACCCTTGAAGACATCAGTGGAGGAAAAGATTTTATGAACAAAACCGCAATTGCCCGTGAACTAGCACAAACAATCAACAAGTGGGATCTCTTCTTATTAAAACGCTTCTGCACAGCAAGAGAAACCACCAGCAGTGTGAAGAGACAACCCACAATGTGGGAAAAAATCTTCACCTGCTCTTCCTCAGACAAAGGTCTACTATCTCGAATCTATAAAGAACTTAAAAAGATCAGACCTCCCAAATTTAAAGACCCAATCCAAAAATGGGCATCTGAAATGAACAGACATTTCTCAGACAAAGAAGGAGAAATAGCAAATAAATACATGAAAAAATGTTCAACATCACTGGTCATTCGAGAGATGCAAATGAAAACAACGCTGAGATTCCACCTCACACCAGAAAGAATGGCTGTTATCATGAAATCAACGAATAAAAAATGCTGGCGGGGTTGTGGGGAAAGAGGAACCCTGCTCCACTGCTGGTGGGAGTGTAGACTGGTTCAACCACTGTGGAAATCAGTATGGAGATACCTCAAAGAACTAGGACTGGAAGTCCCATTTGACCCCACTATTCCACTGCTGGGGATCTTCTCCAAAGAATTAAAAGAATCATACCACAGTGATATATGTGCACCCATGTTCATAGCAGCACAGTTTATAATAGCTAAAACTTGGAAACAGCCCAAATGCCCATCAACTGGACACTGGATAAAGAAAATGTGGTTTTTTTATAAAATGGAGTACTACTCAGCCATAAAAAATGAGAAATTAGAGACATTTATAGCTAAGTGGATGCACATTGAGGCCATACTCTTAAGTGAAATAAATAGGACATACATGTATAAATACCAAATAGTTTCTCTGGTGTGAGATACTGAAAGTGTAAATAAGGACTAAATGTATAATAGGTAATGTGAAATAGGAAGAAAAGGGGCAAAGGGGAAGGAAGTGGGAGGGCTAGGGGAAAGGATAGAAGGGAATGGGATTAATGTGAGAAAATGGAAAACTAGGAAGAAAATATTTGTAAATAGGGAGGACTGGAGGGGTTGAAGGGAGGGCTGGGCAAGGGTGAAAAATAAGAACCAAGAGAGACTATGTAAAGGTGCAAATTTCCAATGATGAATGTCATTATATTCTATACCTAAAATGTACCAATGATTAGAATGAATACTTGATAATGTAAAATAGGAAGAAAAGGTTCAAAGGGGTAGAGGTATTGGGAGGGGCAGGGGAAAGGAAAGAAGGGAAAGGAAACATGATGAGAAATGGAAAAAATGGAAATAAAGTCTTTGTAAATAGGGAAGGGTGGAGGGTATGAAGGGAGGGCTAGGAATGGGGAAAAAATAAGAACCAAGATGCATTATGTAAAGGTACAATTCCCAATGAGAAATGTAATTGTGTTGTATACCTTCAATGTACCCATAAAAGAATTTAATAAAAAAAAAAATAATAATGCATGTCTATAATCCCAGCACTCTGGGAGGCTGAGGTAGGAGATCATGAGTTTGAACCCAGTCCGGACAATCTAGTGACACAAAATAAACAAAACAAAATAAAGGTGGGGGGGCTGCTGAGAATATAGCTCAGTGTTCAATCCCTGTGTTCAATCCCAAGTACTACCACAAAGAAAAAGGGGGGAGAAAGGGGAAGGGAAGAGGGAAGAGGAGAAGGAACAGAAGCAGCAACTACCTCAACTATATTTTACAAGCCATATTATTGTAGGGAACAAAGAAAGGGGACGTTACTAGAACCTCTATAGTGAGTCCTAGTCTCCTACGAGCCACGGCAGCACAAGGCGAATTAACTTATTATACAGGAAAGGTAGAAAAAATGAGACATGGAAAAGAAGCTGAGCTTTGGGCCTGATTAGTGCTGCTCTGGGTAGCAAAAATGAAAGCCCCTGAGCTTCCTGCACCTTTTATTCAGTACATAGGGAGAAACAAAGTATAACAAATGACTGGGGCAGCGGAAATCCAAGAACAACGAGGAACTGGGTAGATGAAGATTTTATTCCTCCCAGGATGTCTTCAGCTGGTTTTGTAATCTTGTCCTGGAGCATCACAGCATCAGCAGATCACTGAAGTCTCGGTTGTGACCAGAGGCCAAAATGGAATTATGTCTCAAAATGTCATAGCTGGCCTGTAGGCAGGAGAACTAGGCCTAATCAAATAATTTTTCCCTAAAATTATGTAGCATTGCTCCTGACACATTATGTTTCTGAAAGTCAAATTTAAGAGTTAATTCAAGGTAAGCTAGTTTTCTTAAAATTCTGTATTATAGGGCTGCCATGCATAAGAAAGTGACTTAGAGGGCCAGGGATTTAGCTCAGTGGTTCGCAAATGCAAGGTCCTGAGTTTGATGCCCGGTACCAAAAAAAAAAAAAGAGAGAGAGAGACTTAGAATAAAGATATTACTGGATAGACCACAGTGAAATGTTGGTTCGTAGTTGGTAAAAAAAATTAGATTATCTTTTCCTCAGTAGTATTTATTATTCTAAGCCTTTAAAACTGTAGTTACTTTTGAGTAGTTAAATCAAGATAATTTTAAGAATCAGGGAATTCTGAGAGCATGACTACTGAGGTCATGTAAAAAGGTTTCAGGAAGCAGCTTGAAGAGCCTCTCCCTGGCCAAAGAGAGGACATTATAAGCATCAATAGAGAAATTATTCATTATTCTAAAAATTAGTAAACAAGGGTAAAGAATATATACCAATAAAAAATATTTTTAAGTAAATAAGGGGAAAGAAGCAAGGATTTATTCTTCTTTTCTAGTATAAACTAAATCTCAGCAAAACCAAACAGTTCACTAGGAAAAGTTGTTCTTTATAGGTGTATTCTAACTAACAGACAAAAAGAATAAATATTAGACTTAATATATTACTTTTTGCATCCCCTACTAAAATATGGATTGTTAAAATTATTAGGTGA
This sequence comes from Heterocephalus glaber, assembly GCF_053883595.1. Taxonomy (NCBI): domain Eukaryota; kingdom Metazoa; phylum Chordata; class Mammalia; order Rodentia; family Bathyergidae; genus Heterocephalus; species Heterocephalus glaber. The sequence goes on along the minus strand of NW_028258320.1, from coordinate 49,620,808 downwards.
AAAGCTAGTTGGAAACTTTATAAAAGATAGATTAAAACAACTGAACCAACTGATCAACCTGAACATCATAAAATAGGAAAAAACAAGATTCCCTCTTGATGCAATGCAACAGAAAGTTGCCTATAAAGTAGTCTCGTCAAAATTCAATTCTGAATCTGATTAAGACTCTGGGTTAGGGTCAAGGATGTAGCTCAGTGCCACTGCATCTGCCTGGCAAGTGCAAGGTCCTGAGTTCAATGCCTGGTACCGGAAAAAAAAAAAAAAAAAGACTCTGGATTAACTATAACTTCACAGGAAATAAAGCTTTCAGAGAAATATGTTAAGTGACACCATTTATGTAGTCAGCAAAAATTGACTCTGTGGTGTGCTCTACAAATGAGTATCTTTTATTTTTTTGGTACCGGTGATAGAACTTGGGTCCTCGCTGAGTATCTTTTAATAAATCAAATCTGCCAGGAGTGGTAGCACTTGCCAGTAATCCCAGCACTCAGCAGGCCATGGCAGGAATATCACCAGGAGTTTAAGGCCAGCATGGGTTACAAAATGAGTTCAAGACCAACTTGAACTACATAGTCAGACCCTGTCTCCAAAAAAAAAAAAAAACAAATCCCTCAAAATCAAATGTATAATAAATCAATTACAGGGCTGGGAATTTAGCTCAGTGGTTCCGGCACCTGGCTCGCTAAGCATAAGGTGCCGAGTTCGATCCCCAGTACCAAAAAAAATAAATAAAATAAATAAATAAATTACAAGAAAGAGAAGAATTAAAAAAGAAGAAAACTTATAGAAAGTAACTTAAGGGCCAGTTAGCTCAGTGGTGCCATGCCTGCCTCGCAAATGCAAGGTCCTGAGTTCAATCCCCAGTACCAAGTAACTTAAGAGATATAATAAACAAATTGTTTGGCTTTTGATTCAAATAACTCCCCCCTCCATGCTTCTCAGCCCTAGGCAACCACTAATCTAATTTCTGACTTCATAACTTTGCCTATTTTAGACATTTAAAAAAACAGAAATTATACAATATATGGTATATTGTCAATTTTTTTCTACTTACAGTGTTTCAAGACTCATCCACATTATAGAATTTATTGGTTTTATTGCCAAAATAAGCATTTTTATATTTGCAAGAGGTTATTTTAAAAAATGACAAAACACGTAAAAAAATAGAGGAGCTTAGGAAAATGGAAACCACGAACAATATAAGAAAGAAATGGAATCAAAACAATTCAAACAGATATCCAAGAGATTAAAAATCCTATTCAAAGTATATGCAGGAAAATGAGCCAATGTGAGGACAGAATATCAGGTATAAAAGATAAGATTGCAGTTAGCAATCCTGAAAAGAAAGATTTCTGAAAAAATATTAAGGGACCATGAAAAATCAATCCAACAGCTGCTAGATGATGCAAAGAAGAATAACATAAGATCGATCAGAGTCTGCCAATCCTATCCTAATTGTGTCATTTTATTGCCAGACTATTTTGGTTTGGGCCTATGTTTCAAAGTTTAATGGACAGATGAAGAGTAAGCATATCTGCCCTTGTTCCCCACCTTAAGGAGAAAGCATTGTATCTTCTCCATTCATATAAGGCTTTCTTGGTGGAAGTACGGAGTACATGTCTTTAATCTGTTGAGAAGTTTCTCTTCTACTTCTAGTCTCCTGATAGCTTTTACCATGAACAGCTGTGGAACTGAGTCCGATACTTTTTCTCCAACTAGTGACAGGATCACATGGCTTTTTCCTTTCCTCTGTTAAAATGATGACTTATGGGGGTGGATCTTCCAATGCTGAACCAACACTGCCATCCCTATAATAAAACCACTTTCTACATACTGCCAGATCTGACTTCTAAGAGTTTGTTTTGTTAAACAAATTTCTATCTATGTTCATATTTTTTTCTTCTATTATCTTTACCCAGTTTTAGGATTAGCATAATGTTGAGTTCCTAAAATGAGGGGAGAAATGTTCCTTTTTTTTTTCTGCTTTAAATGTTTGATATAATTTATCAGTTAAAATGTATACAAGGCTGTTGTTATCATATAGGTAGGTTTTCAAGCTAGGAATATACTTTCTTTAATAGGTGCTATTCAAATTTTATATTTCCTCCAGAGTTAGTTTCATTGATTTGTCTTCCAAGGTACTTCTTAGAAGTTGTCAAATTTATTTCAAAACAGATTTTTGAAATATGCTTTCTATGTCCTTTTAAATTCTGTAAAATCTGTGGTAATGTCTCCTAGATCTTGATATTGTAATTTTTTAAATGTATAATTGATATTGTGTAATAGGATGTAAAGGTCTAAAGGAGCAGGGGAAGTGGGAGGGGTAGGGGAAAGGAAAGAAGGGAAAAGAAAAAATATGAGACAAGGAATAAAATGGAAACAAAATCTTTGCAAACAGAGAAGGGTGGAGGGGGTGAAGGGAGGGCAGGTGAAGGGGAAAAAAATAAGAACCAAGATACTCATGCAATGGTACAAGATCCCAATGATGTATGTAAATGTATTTTATACCTAAAATGTATCAATAAACTTAATGGGGGGAAAAAAAAGATTGACTGGAGTCAGTGTAAAAGCAGAAGATAGTGCAAATGACATAAAAATACCTGTTTACAGAAGTAGTGGCAGAAAACTTCCCAAGCATGGAAAAAGAATTTGACATACAGATAAGTGAGGCATATAGATGAGTGAGCCATGATCAAGAAAACCCACACCAAGGCATATAATAGTCAAGATTCCAGAAATTCAAGAAAAAAACAGAATCGTAAAAGCTGTTAGAGAAAAGAAACAAATCATCTGTAAAGGAAAACCCAAAAGAATCACACCAGAATTCTCAAAACAAATCTTCAAGTCAGGGACCACAGGGAGTAAAGTATTTCAAGTCCTAAAACAAAACCTCGAGCCTAGATTGATGTACCCCACAAAATTATCTTTCAAAACTGATGGAGAAATAATTCCATGACAAAGAACACCTGAAGAAATTTATGACCACCAAATCAGCACTCCAAAATGTTCTGAAGCATATTCTAGAAAGAAATAATGAGGACTACAACTCCAAGAACCCCAAGAGAATGAATCTACTTGGAAGGGCAAGTAATTGGAGGGGGAAAAAAAGGAAACAAGAACAGGAAAATAACATGACAAGGATAACTCAATATATATCAGTTATAATCATCAACGTAAAGGGTCTCAATTCACCAATCAAAAGAAACAGACTGGCAGAATGGATCAAGAAGCAAGATCCAACAATATCCTGCATACAAGAAACACATTTAATTCAAAAAGAAATTCAGAGCGAAAATCAAGGGATGGAAAACAACATTCCATGTGACAGGAACCCAGTAAAAAGCAGGGGTAGCTATTCTATTTGCAGACAAAGTAAACTTCAAGATGACTGATTAAGAGAGACAAAGAAAGCCACTATATTCTTATATAGGAACAATCAAAGAAGAAGAGACAACAATCATAAATATGTATGCACCAAATAATGGTGCACCTAACTATATAAAACAAATATTAACGGACGTGAAAAATCAAAATACAATTGTAATGGGGGACACCACAATACCCCCCTCTCACAAATAGACATATCAAGTAGACAAAAAAATCAACAAATAAATATCAGAACTAAACCAAACTTTTGAACAAATGGACTTAGTAGAAATCTACAGTGTTCCACTCCACAACCTTAGAATACACATTCTTCTCAGGTGCACATGGGATGTTCTCCAAAATAGACCACATACTAGCCCACAGAACATGCTTAAGTAAATGCAAAAGAAGTGAAATTACTCCATGCATATTATCAGACCAGAGTGCAATGAAATTGGAAGTCAATGGCAAAAGAAACCCCAAGAACTTCATAAAAAAAATGGAAATTAAATAACATCCTCCTATTCCAAGGCAAAAATGGTATCTTTATAGTATATCTATATACTTTATTTGATAAATAAGATAAATAAATTACATTTTTGTACTTCCAAAAAATAAATAAATAAATAACATCCTCCTAAACAACCCATGGGTCACAGAAGAAATTAAAGACTTAAGACAGTTTGTACAATTAAACGATAATGCCAAATCAACACAGAAGAAATTATGGGACCCAAAGAAAGCAATTCCTACAAGGGAAATTTATAGTGGTAAATTCCCATATCAGAAAAACAGAGTGAGCTCAAATAAACAACCTAATGTTGAACCTTAAGGTTCTAGAAAAAGAGAAAGACAAGCCCAAAGCTTCTATGAGGGAGGAAATTATAAAGATCAGAGCAGAAATTAATGTAATGGAGACTAAGAAAACAATATAAAGAATCAATGAATTGAAGAGTTGGTTCTTTGAAAGATTAAATAAAATTGACAGACCCTTAACCAACCTTATCAAAAAAAGTAGACTCAAATCTATGCAATTAAAAACAAAAACGGTAAAATCACAACACATCCTGCCAAAATCCAGAAGATCATCAGTATCTACTTCGAATAAGATGGAAAACACAGAAGAAATAGACAGATTCCTGGATACATATAAATTACCAAAGCTTAACTGAAAAGATATATAATTCTAAATAAATGAATATTAGCCTATGAAATTGAAGATGTAATTAAAAACCTACCAACAAAGAAAAGCCCAGGCCCTGTCTGATACACTGCTGAATTCTACAACAAATTCAGAGAAGATCTAAAGACACTACTTCTCAAATTCTTTAATGAAATTGAAAAGAAAGCAATACTCCCAAATTCATTCCAGGAAGCAAGCATTACCCTGATACCAACAGCAGAGAAGGATCCAACCAAAAAAAAGAGAATTACAGGTCAATCTCCCTAATGAACACAGACACGAAAATCCTCAATAACATACTGGCAAACAGAATGCAGCAAATCATCAAGAAGATTATGACCAAGTAGGATTCATCCCAGGGATCCAGGGATAGTTCAACATATACAAGTCAGTAAGTGAAAAAAATCACATGATCACAAAAATCACATGATCATCTCAATAGATGCAGAAAAAGCATTTGACAAAGTCTAATACCCATTAATGATAAAAATCCTACAGAAAATTGGAATTGATGGTCTTTATCTCAATTTGATAAAAGCCATCTATGACAAATCAACAGCCAATATAATACTAAATAGACAAAAACTGAAGGCCTTCAGTCCAAAATCAAGAACAGAACAAGGATGTCCACTGTCACCACTTATTCAATATAGTCCTGGAAACATTAGCCAGAGTAATTAAATGAGAAAGAAATAAAAGAATGATAGAAAAGGAAGAAGTTAAATTATCATTATTTGCAGATGATATGATAATCTACACAGAAGACCTCAAAAACTCCACTAAAAGACTTCTAGATTTAATAACCAAATTCAGTAGTATAGCAAGATAAAAAGTCAACACTCAAAATTCAATAGCATTCCTGTAGACAAATACAAACTCATTGAGAGAGAAATTAAGCAAAAAACACCTGTCACAATAGCATCAAAAAAAATGATAAATACTTAGGAATCAATCTAATGAAGGAAGAAAAAGACCTTTACAGTGAAAACTATAATACTCTGAAAAGGAGATCAAAGCAGCCTTCAGAAAATGGAAAGACATCCCTTGTTCTTGGGTAGGAAGAACCAATGTATTGAAATGGCCACGCTTCCAAAACAGTTATACAGATTTAATGCAATTCTGATCAAAATACCAATAGCATACCTCAGAGAATTATAGAAAACAATCTTAAATTTCACTTGAAACCAAGAGAACCAGAATAGCAAAAGCAGGTCTGCGCAACAAAGGCAAGGCAGGAGGCATCACAATCCCTGACTTGAAATTATACTACAAAGCTACTGTGATAAAAACAGAATGGTAGTGGCAAAAAAAAACAAAAAAAAAAAACCAGATCTGAGGATCAAATGGAACAGATTAGAAGATGCAGAAAGAACTCCAAACACACTCAGTCACCTTATCTTTGACAAAGGAGCCAAACACCTTCACTAGAAGAAAGATAGCCTTTAATAAATGGTGCTAGGAAAACTGGCTTTCCACATGCCAAAGATTAAACCTAGACCTATATCTTTCACCATGCACTAAACTAAAACTGAAATGGATCAAAGATCTAAATATTAAACCCAAAACACTAAATCTGCTAGAAGATAAAATAGGTAGAACTCTTGAAGACATTAATGTAGGCAAAGACTTTATGAACAAAATCCCATTCACACAGGAAATATCAGAAAGGATTAACAACTAGGATCTCATCTTATTAAAAAGCTTTCACACAGCAAAAGAAACCACCAACAGAGTGAAGAGAAGACCCACAGTGTGGGAAAAAAAATTTGTCGGCTGTTCCTCAAACTAAGGACCACTATCTCGAATATATAAAGAACTCAAAAAATCAGACCCCTCAAATTTAAAGACCCAATCCAAAAATGGGCATCTCACATGAATAGATTCTTCTCAGATGAAAAAGCAAATAAATATATGAAAAAAATGTTCACTATCACTGGTTATTCAAGAGACGCAAATTAAAACAACTCTGAAATTCCATCTCACTCAAAAAAGAATGGCTGTTGTCAGGAAATTAACCAATAACAAATGCTGGCAAGCTGTAGGGAAAAAGAAACTCTTCTCTATCGTTAGTGGCAGTGCAGGCTGGTACAATCACTATGGAAGTCAGTGTGGACATTCTTCAAAAAACTAAAACCAGAGGTTCCATTCTACCTCACTATTCCCCTTTCTGGTATCTTCCTGAAAGAATTAAAAGCATCATACCACATTGATATATGCAAACCCATGTTTATAGGAGCACAGTTGTAATAGCTAAATCTTGGAAACAGCCCAAATATCCATTAACAAATGAATGGATAAAGATGTACTTTTTTAGACAATGTAGTACTACTCTGGCATAAGGAAGGATAAGCTTGGGACATTTCTAGCTAAATGGATGTACCTTGAGACCATAACCTTAAGTGAAATAAATCAGATACACATTTAAATACTGCATTGTTTCTCTGGTATGAGAAACTGAAAGTGTAAATAAGGACCAAAATAATGAATAATAATAAAATTTTTAAAATAAAGAAAAAATAAAATAAAAATAAAAAATAATTATAATAAGTATTGGGAAATTTTAAGAAAATGTTCAAATGAGAAGGGGAACAAGAGAGGGGGGAAGGGCAAAGGAAGAGCCAAAGAAAAAGAACAGAAGGAACAAAATGGAAGCAAAGCTTTTGTAAATAAGAAGGGGAAGACGGGTTGAAGGGAGGGGAGAGGAATGGGAAAAAAAAGAAGATACATCATGTACAAGTACAAATTCCCTTTAATGAATGTTATCATTATGTATATCTAAAATGCACCAATTTAAAAAAATGGCAAAAGCCAAAAATGCCCCACAAGACTGAAAATATGTACTGCTGGCTGTTTACTAGGAAAAAAAAAAAAGCAGAGATGAAAGAAAAATGGTTGAAGCTGAGTGATGAGTACCTGAGGGTTCATTATACCACTTTATGGTTGTATGTTTGAAGCTTTTCCATGATACAAAAATTTTAAATTTTTCTGACCATGAGATGATGAAAAATGTCTATACTTCCTATTAAAACAGTGTACAAAAGAAACACTGGGATAAAAATAATGTCTCTGATTTGAATTTGGGGGAGGGGGTTGCTTGGGCTTGAATTCAGGGACTTGTGCATGTTAGGCAAGAGCATTACCACTCAGCTACACTCCCAAACTCCTATAAAACCATGTTTAAACCAATAGAAATTTAAATTTTTTTGCTATGTTCAATAACAATCCAGTTAATTAGTATGCATGATTGTGAACGTGATTTCAAATGTGACCTGCGTGGGAAGGAAAGAGACTAGACCATAATTTTCCAGTAGGTTTTTAGGTGGTTGTTTTTGAAAGAATTAGTAGGATCCTCAGAGATTATGAGGGCTTCTGAACTCAGTTCACAGGATTCATTTTTAGACCCTTAAAAGGTTGCCAACTGAACCTCATTCTCTAATTTCTCTTACCTCCTCTTTCTGCATTCACAGCTGACTCCACTGAATCCACACATACTTCCATGAGAAATCCATTTGCTGCTCCTAAAATATAGTACATGGAGAACAACAGAAACACATGAAGGTACTATCTATTCAGATGATTCTCTCACAAAGGTTAAACATTTTATTACCAAAATCTAAATGTTGGGTGATAGGGACATAGATAAGTACACTGGTACCATGAATGCAGTAAAATATCACATTAACTATTAAACTGATGGGACATAACTGTGAAATAGGTACACTGACATATGTGCAAGAAATTATACTGAGCAAAATAAACAATGAATGCCAAATTCATCTTCCTAAAACACTGACCTCACATTACATCCTAGCTGATTCCTACAATACTTCTCAACTCCTGCATAATGTTTAAATGTCTTTATAGAGAAGACACATTTAAAAGCAAGAATGATGTCAAATCCTAGTCCCATTACTTATTGTGTGATTCTAGACAAGTTTCTTAAGTTTCCTTTATAATAGGTTAGGTTTTAGTTCCTACCTCACAATAATGAAGAGTAAATAACATAATTCATGTACAGGGCATAGTACTCATTCAGAATTTAAATAGTATCATTAATAAGCTACACATGGGCTGGGGGTTTAGCTCAGTGGTTCTGCCACCTGCCTCGCAAGTAAGAGGTCCCAAGTTTGATCCTCAGTACCAAAAAAATAAATAAATAAGCTACACATTATTTCCTCTTTATGCCTCTAGTTCTTTTCAATCTTCATCCTCACTATTGCTTATGCCATCTCCTCAACCCACAGAATCCTTCTAGGTTTATCTTTAATGCTAAAATTTTCCAATTGTTAAGCCACGTTTCCATGCTTTTTCTCTCAAAGTAGGAAATTATATCTCCCTTTTGAACACATTTAACTCTTCATGAGTTATATGTTCCTCCTTAAAACACTATTTACTTTCTACCTCTTATTTATATAGGTAAGTGTCAGATCACTCTTAGCTGACCTAATGTCCCTAAGGTCTTTATGTGAGAAATCTTTATCATCATCCAAAGCAGGCAGTTGTCTACCACTGGTACACAATAGTCACTTAAAAAAAAAAATAGTTGAGGCCAGGGATTTAGCTCAGTGATTTCGCCGCCTACCTCGCAAGCATAGGGTCCCGAGTTCAATCTCCGGTACCAAAAAAAAAAATAGTCACTTAAATATTTACTAAAAGCTGAATAACTGCAAATTCGTATACTGATATTAAAAATATGATACAGTTAGGGCTGGAGATTTAGCTCAGTGGTTCCGGTGCCTGCCTCGCAAGCCCAAGGACCTGAGTTTGATCCCCGGTACCAAAAAAAAAAAAAAAAAAAAAAAAAATTATACAGTTGAGTGTTTCCAGTAAAAGATATAATTTATTTTTAATTAAAAGTATTGTAAATGTATTTCATGCAATGATCCTTAGAAGAGTGTTCACCGTATAGTGGTACTTGTTAGTGGATTTGGAATTATTTTTACTTCCTTCTTTGGTTATAATATGCTTGAATTTTTCCACCCAATATGGTAGTTGCATGTTTATTTTGTGGTACTAGGGATAGAACCCAGGCCTTGCACTGAGCTATATTACCAGCTTTTTTTTTTTTTTTTTTTTTATACCGGGGATCGAACTCGGGTCCTTCCGCTTTCAAGGAAGGTGGCAAAACCACTGAGCTAAATCCCCAACCCTATTACCAGATTTAAAAAAAAATTTTTTGTTAGTACATGTTTCTGTACATAATGATTACATTCATTGTGGGAAATTGGTATACATAACACATCTCAATTCTTCTTTTCCTCTCCCCTGCCTCCCCTTTTTGCCAGTCACTCATTTACCTTGTAAGTCCTTATAAAGTTAATTATCATACATACAGATCAATAGCCAGACTATCAGGCAAAAAAACATAAGACACATAAGAGAATTACTCTAAATCTAGGTACTCTTTTAACATTGTCCATGCTGGATCACAGTAACATTTTTCCCCTTTTTGCCTGTGTCTGATCTATTTCACTTAACATTATGGTCTCAAGGTACATCCATTTTCCTACAAATGACTCATTTGTCCTTCTTTATGGCAGAGTTGTACTCCATTGTGTATAAATAGCACATATTCTTTACCCAATTATCTGTTGACGGACATACAAGCTGATTATGAATTGTGCTGCTATAAAATGGGTATGCATACATCACTGTGTATGATATCTTTAACTTTTTATTACAGCCCCTTTTAATGTTTTTTTTTTGAGACAGGATCTTGCTCAGTTGCCCAGGCTGGCCTTGATCTTGCAATTCTCTTGCATCAGCCTCCCATGTAGCTGGGATTACAGGCATGCATCATTGTGCCAGGCTCTAATAATGCTTTTACAATGAAAAACTAAACCAATTTTTTTAAAAAAAACAAAAACCTATCACCAGCTAATATCTAATTGCAACTGTCATTTATTTAAAAGAAGACTGTCAGTACCAGACTGAAAAACTTGTTAATCTATGTTCTTAATGAACAATACTGCATCTCCAGGCAGCTGCTATCAACTGCTACATCAATGGAACTGAACAGTTCTGCAGGGTTACCACTGGCCCCACAGAAGAAAGGAACCTGGTCAGCAGGTGGAGACGTGACAGCGGGCAGAGTAAGCAGCTATGATGAGAAAGCTATAAGGATGAAAGATGACATCTGCTTGAAGCAATAGTGCTTAAAGTGGTGTAGTCCAGGTAACTTTGGGGACCTCTGAGACCCTTTCAGTCTGTGGGGTGAAAACCATTTTTACAGCAGTACAAGACTTTGCCTTTTCCACTTTCATTCACAAATGGAAGTTTCAGGAAGCTACTTGACAAATAAGATTGAATTTTAAAAATCAGGTGTGAGAATCCAGCTATCTTCCATTATACCATCAAGTAAAGAGATTTACAAAACTAACTTAACATTGCCACCTTTGCTATTTTCTTTTGTTTAGGAATATTTATTCTTCATGAAAGTTATTTATATTAACATGTTATGGGTTTATTATGGTTATTTTCTACTTAATGTTTTTAAATTTGCTTTAATTTCTAGTATGATCAAAGTGCATAGCTATAAGTCATATAAAGATACTGAGGTTCTCGGTGATTTTCAGGATAAAGGAATCCTGAGAACAAAAACTGTGAGATCTGCTGGTGCAGAGGAACCAAGAATTAACATAGTAGGAGAAGAGGGACTTGCTTGTCTCCAGCCAGACTTGTTAACCTGGAGCGGCAGAAATAACGAAATCTGGAGCAGCCTCGGCCACTCAGCAGCTGTGTGGCTTTCACAACAATCCCTGCCCTCCATGTCAAACGGTAGCCACGGGAGGGCACTGGGCCCGCACCCCGCATTAAACGACCGCGGCCACAGCGAGATGGGTACAGGGACCCTCGTGTGGCCGCGGGAAAGCGAGGCTCAGCGAACTTCAACAACTCGCTCGAGGTCGCAAGACCGCGCGTGCGGCACTGGGATTCGGACCCACTCAGGCAGGTCCAGGGCCAACTCACGCTTCCCGCCCTTTTAAAGCCGCAGGGACAGGAGGGCGGCGCTGAGGAAACTTCCCGGGAAACGTGATTTGACCACGGCCCGCGCCGGACACCCGGGGAGCCGAATCGGCTGACACTCCCCGCCCCCCGCTCTTCCGCACCGGCTGTCCTCGACTGCATCCGCGTAGATTTCCACTCGGAAGAGGTCCCCTGCCGCTTCATGCTCCTTCACGCGTTCCTCCCTTGTTCGCCTTGGTTTCCACTCAGAGAGTGAGCCGCCGTGCGCGCGACCAGAGAAGCGCGACCTCCACGGCGGCGCGAGACCTGCGCGTCCCCGACGCCCGCGCCCCAGCCACCCTGCGCAAGCGCAATCGCCAGCTTCCCGCCCAGGAAGCCCGGAAGTGCTTCTTTGGGTAGCGGAGAAAGGAGACCCCAGAGCCCTTAGGTGTACAGGTGGCAGGAGTGTGTTGTCAATATGCAGCGGTTGCTCCTTCCTTCATTGAAGGCCTTGATGGGGAGCCGGTGTGTACGGCTTCTGGTTCCTAGGGAGGCTCCCAAAGCACAGGTACTGAACTGCCACAGGCTCCCATCACAGAGGGGGATGGGGCCAAAGGCCAGGATAAAGATCTTGGAGAGCCCCACCTCACGTTACTTTAGATCCTTACATTTCACAACGCGTTTCCTTGTGTCCTGAGCTCCTCGCGTTCAGATTCGGTCGCTTGTTGCTAGCTTTGTGTTATTGGCCATATTATTTAAACTTTCTGTGCCTCAGTTTCCTTATCTGTAAAATGGGGATAGCAGTACCTACTTAATGTTGTTATGAGAATTAAATAATATAATGGAAACTTTAGTGCAAGGTAAAAGTTCAGTATTTTTTAACTGCATATTGATTTTTGCTAAAAGCCCCCATGTAATCAGGAACTACTCTAAAAACCCATTGTACAGAAAAAGAAATTGAGGTCGGCTGTAGTGGCGCACGCCTGCGATCCCAGCACTTGGGAAGGTGAGGCAGGAGGTTCGCTATGAGATGGAGGCCAGCCTGAACTGCATAGGGAGACCCTCTCTCTCAAAAAAAAAAAAAAAAAAAAAATCGAGACTTAATTTAAGTTGCCTGTCTAAAGTTACTGAGAAGTAGGAAACTGAACTTAAATGTTTTACGGATAGAGCCAAAAGAGGGCATGTATTCATTGAACTAACAATTGTTGGGAAATTATTATATGTTAGGAAATGGAAAGAGAAATACTACAAAGCTTCCTCCTTGGAATTTACACTTCATTTGTTAATTTTTAAGGTTTTGTGATGTATGGGCACCGTGTCTTAGAAACAAAGATAGCAGGAAGATAAGAGTTAAGATTGATCAGACCCTGCCATCCAGGGCTCATAGATTAGTGAGAGAGCCAAGTCGGTGTTTTAAGAACTCTGATAGGGCTCGTGCTGTGGACTGTGAGAGTGACCTGTTGTAGGCTGCAGAGTTTGGGACACTCCTGGAAGAAGTGTAGTAAGGTTTATAGTATTATCAATCAGGGAACAAGAAGTGCTCCAGAGAGAAATTACGTTTAAAAGACCCAGAGAAGAAAGAAAATTATCTATGTCTATGTGTAAAGTGAAATCTGAGAAAAGTGTGTAGAGAACAGAAAATTGATGTTGTATGTGGACAGGTTGGCATGAGGCAAGACTTGAGGCAGGAACCATTTTGGAAGGTGGATGCAGTAGTCCAGATAAGAATGATGTTTTAGGGGCTGGGGATTTAACTCAGTGGTTCCATCGCTTGCCTTGCAAGCACAAGGACCTGAGTTCAATCCCCGGTACCAAAAAAAAAAAAAAAAGAATGATGTTTTATCAAAGCAGTAGCTGTGGAGATGCAGCCATTGAGATGCAGCCTTTTCCTATATCTTTAGTTGTAATTGTCTGTTTTGATCTTTAGTGTGGTTGCAGCTATGGCATCAGGAGCCCTCTAAGGCCAGGGCAATACAGCACCATCACTGAAGTGGCTTTACAATCTGGAAAGGCTACAGTGTCCCTTCCTTCAAAGGCTGCTGAGCGAGTAGTGGGCCGATGGCTCCTGGTCTGCAGTGGAACAGTGGCTGGAGCAGTTATTCTTGGTGGAGTAACTAG